>NC_073238.2:647500-967500 GCF_029281585.2 Gorilla gorilla gorilla
TCATCTACTTTCATATTTCATATACAGTATAAAATAAATTTGGTGTACTTTCATATTTTATGTACAGCATATAATATATATTTGGTGTACTTTCATATTTTATGTACAGTAGATAATATATATTTGGTGTACTTTCATACTTTATATACAGTATACAATATATATTTGGTGAAATTTTATATTTTATGTACAGTATATAATATATATTTGGTGAAATTTGATATTTTATGTACAGTATATAATATATTTTTGGTGTACTTTCATATTTTATGTACAGTATATAATATATATTTTTTGAAATTTGATATTATATGTACAGTATATAATATATATTTGGTGAAATTTGATATTTTATGGACAGTATATAATATATATTTGGTGAAATTTGATATTTTATGTACAGCATATAATATATATTTGGTGTACTTTCATCTTTTATGTACAGTATGTAATATATATTTTTTGAAATTTGATATTATATGTACAGTATATAATATATATTTCGTGAAATTTGATATTTTATGGACAGCATATTATATATATTAGTTGAAATTTAATATTTTATGTACAGTATATAATATGTATTTGCTGTATTTTCATATTTTATGTATAGTATAAAATATACATTTGGTGAAATTTGATATTTTATATACAGTATATCAAATATATTTGGTGAAATTTGATATTTTATGTACAGTATGTTATATATATTTGGTGTACTTTCATAATTTATGTACAATATATATTATATATTTGGTTAAATATGATATTTTGTGTACAGTATCTAATAGGCTTTTGATGTACTTTCATATTTTATTTACAGTATATAATATATATTTGCTGTACTTTGATATTTTATGTAGAGTATATAATATATATTTGGTGTACTTTCATATTTTATGTACAGTAGATAACATATTTTTGGGGTACTTTCATATTTTATGTACAGTATACAATATATATTTGGTGAAATTTTATATTTTCTGTACAGCATATAATATATATTTGGTGAAATTTGATATTTTATGTACAGTATATAATATATTTTTGGTGTACTTTCATATTTTATGTACAGTATATAATATATATTTTTTGAAATTTGATATTATATGTACAGTTTATAACATATATTTGGTGAAATTTGATATTTTATGGACTGTATATAATATATATTTGGTGAAATTTGATATTTTATCTACAGTATATAATATATATTTGGTGTACTTTCATATTTTATGTACAGTATGTAATATATATTTTTTGAAATTTGATATTATATGTACAGTATATAATATATATTTGGTGAAATTTGATATTTCATAGACAGTATATAATATACATTAGGTGAAATTTGATATTATATGTACAGTATATAATATATATTTGGCGAAATTTGATATTTCATGGACAGTATATAATATACTTTAAGTGAAATTTGATATTACATGTACAGTATATAATATATATTTGCTGTATTTTCATATTTTATGTATGGTATATAATATATACTTGGTGAAATTTGATATTTTATATACAGCATATACTATATATTTGGTAAAATTTGATATTTTATGTACAGTATATAATATATTTCTGGTGTACTTTCATATTTTATGAACAGTATATAATATACATTTTTTGAAATTTGATATTATATGTACAGTATATAATATATATTTGGTGAAATTTGATATTTTATGGACAGTATATAATATATATTTGGTGAAATTTGATATTTTATGTACAGCATATAATATATATTTGGTGTACTTTCATCTTTTATGTACAGTATGTAATATATATTTTTTGAAATTTGATATTATATGTACAGTATATAATATATATTTCGTGAAATTTGATATTTTATGGACAGCATATAATATATATTTGGTGAAATTTAATATTTTATGTACAGTATATAATATGTATTTGCTGTATTTTCATATTTTATGTATAGCATATAATATACATTTGGTGAAATTTGATATTTTATATACAGTATATCAAATATATTTGGTGAGATTTGATATTTTATGTACAGTATGTTATATGTATTTGGTTTACTTTCATAATTTATGTACAATATATATTATATATTTGGTTAAACTTGATATTTTGTGTACAGTATATAATATGCATTTGGGGTACTTTCATATTTTATGTATAGTATATAATATACATTTGATGAAATTTGATATTTAATATACAGTATATAATATGCATTTGGTGCACTTTCATATTTTATTTACAGTATAGAATATATATTTGCTGTACTTTGATATTTTATGTAGAGTATATAATATATATTTGGTGTAATTTCATATTTTATGTACAGTAGATAACATATTTTTGGGGTACTTTCATATTTTATGTACAGTATACAATATATATTTGGTGAAATTTGATATTTTCTGTACAGTATATATTATATATTTGGTGAAATTTGATATTTTATGTACAGTATATAATATATTTTTGGTGTACTTTCATATTTTATGTACAGTATATGATATATATTTTTTGAAATTTGATATATGTACAGTTTATAACATATATTTGGTGAAATATCATATTTTATGGACAGTATATAATATATATTTGGTGAAATTTGATATTTTATGTACAGTATATAATATATATTTGGTGTACTTTCATATTTTATGTACAGTATGTAATATATATTTTTTGAAATTTGATATTATGTGTACAGTATATAATATATGTTTGGTGAAATTTGATATTTCATGGACAGTATATAATATACATTAGGTGAAATTTGATATTATATGTACAGTATATAATATATATTTGCTGTATTTTCATATTTTATGTATAGTATATAAGGCACATTTGGTGAAATTTGATATTTTATATACAGTACATCAAATATATTTGGTGAAATTTGATATTTTATGTACAGTATATTATATATATTTGTTGAAATTTGATATTTTATGTACAGTATATAATGTATATTTGGTGAAATTTGATATTTCATATACAGTATATAATATATATTTGCTGTACTTTCATATTTTATATACAGTATATCATATATATTTTGTGAAATTTGATATTTTATGCACAGTATATAATACCTATTTAGTGTACTTTCATGTTTTATGTACAGTATATAGTATATATTAGGTGAAATTTGATGTTTTATATACAGTATATAATATATGTTTCGCCTACTTTCATATTTCATATACAGTATAAAATAAATTTGGTGTACTTTCATATTTTATGTACAGCATATAATATATATTTGGTGTACTTTCATATTTTATGTACAGTAGATAATATATATTTGGTGTACTTTCATACTTTATATACAGTATACAATATATATTTGGTGAAATTTGATATTTTATGTAGAGTATATAATATATATTTGGTGTACTTTCATATTTTAGGTACAGTAGATAACATATTTTTTGGGTACTTTCATATTTTATGTACAGTATACAATATATATTTGGTGAAAGTTGATATTTTCTGTACAGTATATAATATATATTTGGTGAATTTTGATATTTTATGTACAGTATATAATATATTTTTGGTGTACTTTCATATTTTATGTACAGTATATAAAATATATTTTTTGAAATTTGATATTATATGTACAGTTTATAACATATATTTGGTGAAATTTGATATTTTACGGACAGTATATAATATATATTTGGTGAAATTTGATATTTTATGTACAGTATATAATATATATTTGCTGTATTTTCATATTTTATGTATAGTATATAATGCACATTTGGTGAAATTTGATATTTTATATACAGTATACCAAATATATTTGGTGAAATTTGATATTTTATGTACAGTATATTATATATAGTTGTTGAAATTTGATATTTTATGTACAGTATATAATGTATATTTGGTGAAATTTGATATTTCACATACAGTATATAATATATATTTGCTGTACTTTCATATTTTATATACAGTATATCATATATATTTTGTGAAATTTGGTATTTTATGCACAGTATATAATACATATTTAGTGTACTTTCATGTTTTAAGTACAGTATATAGTATATATTAGGTGAAATTTGATGTTTTACATACAGTATATAATATATATTTCGTCTACTTTCATATTTCATATACAGTATAAAATAAATTTGGTATACTTTCATATTTTATGTACAGCATATAATATATATTTGGTGTACTTTCATATTTTATGTACAGTAGATAATATATATTTGGTGTACTTTCATATTTTATATACAGTATACAATATATATTTGGTGAAATTTTATATTTTATGTACAGTATATAATATACATTTGGTGAAATTTGATATTTTATGTACAGTATATAATATATTTTTGGTGTACTTTCATATTTTATGTACAGTATATAATATATATTTTGTGAAATTTGATATTATATATACAGTATATAATATATATTTGGTGAAATTTGATATTTTATGGACAGTATATAATATATATTTGGTGAAATTTGATATTTTATGTACAGCATATAATATATATTTGGTGTACTTTCATCTTTTATGTACAGTATGTAATATATATTTTTTGAAATTTGATATTATACGTACAGTATATAATATATATTTTGTGAAATTTGATATTTTATGGACAGTATATAATATATATTTGGTGAAATTTGATATTTTATGTACAGTATATAATATGTATTTGCTGTATTTTCATATTTTATGTATAGTATATAATATACATTTGGTGAAATTTGATATTTTATATACAGTATATCAAATATATTTGGTGAAATTTGATATTTTATGTACAGTATGTTATACCTATTTGGTGTACTTTCATAATTTATGTACAATATATATTATATATTTGGTTAAATTTGATATTTTGTGTACAGTATCTAATATGCATTTGGTGTACTTTCATATTTTATTTACACTATATAATATATATTTGCTGTACTTTGATATTTTATGTAGAGAATATAATATATATTTGGTGTACTTTCATATTTTAGGTACAGTAGATAACATATTTTTTGGGTACTTTCATATTTTATGTACAGCATACAATATATATTTGGTGAAAGTTGATATTTTCTGTACAGTATATAATATATATTTGGTGAATTTTGATATTTTATGTACAGTATATAATATATTTTTGGTGTACTTTCATATTTTATGTACAGTATATAATATATATTTTTTGAAATTTGATATTATATGTACAGTTTATAACATATATTTGGTGAAATTTGATATTTTATGGACAGTATATAATATATATTTGGTGTACTTTCATATTTTATGTACAGTATGTAATAAATATTTTTTGAAATTTGGTATTATATGTACAGTATATAATATATATTTGGTGAAATTTGATATTTCATGGACAGTATATAATATACATTAGGTGAAATTTGATATTATATGTACAGTATATAATATATATTTGCTGTATTTTCATATTTTATCTAAAGTATATAATGCACATTTGGTGAAATTTGATATTTTATATACAGTATATCTAATATATTTGTTGAAATTTGATATTTTATGGACAGTATATAATATATATTTCGTGAAATTTGATATTTTATTTACAACATATAATATATATTTGGTGTACTTTCATCTTTTATGTACAGTATGTAATATATATTTTTTGAAATTTGATATTATACGTACAGTATATAATATATATTTCGTGAAATTTGATATTTTATGGACAGTATATAATATATATTTGGTGAAATTTGATATTTTATGTACAGTATATAATATGTATTTGCTGTATTTTCATATTTTATGTATAGTATATAATATACATTTGGTGAAATTTCATATTTTATATACAGTATATCAAATATATTTGGTGAAATTTGATATTTTATGTACAGTATGTTATACATATTTGGTGTACTTTCATAATTTATGTAAAATATATATTATATATTTGGTTAAATTTGATATTTTGTGTACAGTATCTAATATGCATTTGGTGTACTTTCATATTTTATTTACAGTATATAATATATATTTGCTCTACTTTGATATTTTATGTAGAGTATATAATATATATTTGGTGTACTTTCATATTTTAGGTACAGTAGATAACATATTTTTTGGGTACTTTCATATTTTATGTACAGTATACAATATATATTTGGTGAAAGTTGATATTTTCTGTACATTATATAATATATATTTGGTGAATTTTGATATTTTATTTACAGTATATAATATATTTTTGGTGTACTTTCATATTTTATGTACAGTATATAATATATATTTTTTGAAATTTGATATTATATGTACAGTTTATAATATATGTTTGGTGAAATTTGATATTTTATGGACAGTATTTAATATATATTTGGTGAAATTTGATATTTTATGTACAGTATATAATATATATTTGGTGTACTTTCATATTTTATGTACAGTATGTAATATATATTTTTTGAAATTTGGTATTATATGTACAGTATATAATATATATTTGGTGAAATTTGATATTTCATGGACAGTATATAATATACATTAGGTGAAATTTGATATTATATGTACAGTATATAATATATATTTGCTGTATTTTCATATTTTATGTATAGTATATAATGCATATTTGGTGAAATTTGATATTTTATATACAGTATATCAAATATATTTGGTGAAATTTGATATTTTATGTACAGTATATTATATATATTTGTTGAAATTTGATATTTTATGTACAGTATATAATGTATATTTGGTGAAATTTGATATTTCATATACAGTATATAATATATATTTCCTGTACTTTCATATTTTATATACAGTATATCATATATATTTTGTGAAATTTGGTATTTTATGCACAGTATATAATACATATTTAGTGTACTTTCATGTTTTATGTACAGTATATAGTATATATTATGTGAAATTTGATGTTTCATATACAGTATATAATATATATTTCGTCTACTTTCATATTTCATATACAGTATAAAATAAATTTGGTGTACTTTCATATTTTATGTACAGCATATAATATATATTTGGTGTACTTTCATATTTTATGTACAGTAGATAATATATATTTGGTGTACTTTCATACTTTATATACAGTATACAATATATATTTGGTGAAATTTTATATTTTATGTACAGTATATAATATATATTAGGTGAAATTTGATATTTTATGTACAGTATATAACATATTTTTGGTGTACTTTCATATTTTATGTACAGTATATAATATATATTTTTTGAAATTTGATATTATATGTACAGTATATAATATATATTTGGTGAAATTTGATATTTTATGTACAGCATATAACATATATTTGGTGTACTTTCATCTTTTATGTACAGTATGTAATATATATTTTTTGAAATTTGATATTATATGTACAGTATATAATATATATTTTGTGAAATTTGATATTTTATGGACAGTATATAATATATATTTGGTGAAATTTGATATTTTATGTACAGCATATAATATATATTTGGTGTACTTTCATCTTTTATGTACAGTATGTAATATATATTTTTTGAAATTTGATATTATATGTACAGTATATAATATATATTTCGTGAAATTTGATATTTTATGGACAGCATATAATATATATTTGGTGAAATTTAATATTTTATGTACAGTATATAATATGTATTTGCTGTATTTTCATATTTTATGTATAGCATATAGTATACATTTGGTGAAATTTGATATTTTATATACAGTATATCAAATATATTTGGTGAAATTTGGTATTTTATGTACAGTATGTTATATGTATTTGGTGTACTTTCATAATTTATGTACAATATATATTATATATTTGGTTAAATTTGATATTTTGTGTACAGTATATAATATGCATTTGGGGTACTTTCATATTTTATGTATAGTATATAATATACATTTGATGAAATTTGATATTTAATATACAGTATATAATATGCATTTGGTGTACTTTCATATTTTATTTACAGTATAGAATATATATTTGCTCTACTTTGATATTTTATGTAGAGTATATAATATATATTTGGTGTACTTTCATATTTTATGTACAGTAGATAACATATTTTTGGGGTACTTTCATATTTTATGTACAGTATACAATATATATTTGGTGAAATTTGATATTTTCTGTACAGTATATATTATATATTTGGTGAAATTTGATATTTTATGTACAGTATATAATATATTTTTGGTGTACTTTCATATTTTATGTACAGTATATGATATATATTTTTTGAAATTTGATATATGTACAGTTTATAACATATATTTGGTGAAATTTCATATTTTATGGACAGTATATAATATATATTTGGTGAAATTTGATATTTTATGTACAGTATATAATATATATTTGGTGTACTTTCATATTTTATGTACAGTATGTAATATATATTTTTTGAAATTTGATATTATATGTACAGTATATAATATATGTTTGGTGAAATTTGATATTTCATGGACAGTATATAATATACATTAGGTGAAATTTGATATTATATGTACAGTATATAATATATATTTGCTGTATTTTCATATTTTATGTATAGCATATAAGGCACATTTGGTGAAATTTGATATTTTATATACAGTAGATCAAATATATTTGGTGAAATTTGATATTTTATGTACAGTATATTATATATATTCGTTGAAATTTGATATTTTATGTACAGTATATAATGTATATTTGGTGAAATTTGATATTTCATATACAGTATATAATATATATTTGCTGTACTTTCATATTTTATATACAGTATATCATATATATTTTGTGAAATTTGATATTTTATGCACAGTATATAATACATATTTAGTGTACTTTCATGTTTTATGTACAGTATATAGTATATATTAGGTGAAATTTGATGTTTTATATACAGTATATAATATATGTTTCGCCTACTTTCATATTTCATATACAGTATAAAATAAATTTGGTGTACTTTCATATTTTATGTACAGCATATAATATATATTTGGTGTACTTTCATATTTTATGTACAGTAGATAATATATATTTGGTGTACTTTCATACTTTATATACAGTATACAATATATATTTGGTGAAATTTGATATTTTATGTAGAGTATATAATATATATTTGGTGTACTTTCATATTTTCGGTACAGTAGATAACATATTTTTTGGGTACTTTCATATTTTATGTACAGTATACAATATATATTTGGTGAAAGTTGATATTTTCTGTACAGTATATAATATATATTTGGTGAAATTTGATATTTTATGTACAGTATATAATATATATTTTTTGAAATTTGATATTATATGTACAGTATATAATATATATTTGGTGAAATTTGATATTTTATGTACAGTATATAATATATAATTGGTGAAATTTGATATTTTATGTACAGTATAAAATATATATTTGGTGAAATTTCATATTTTATGTACAGTATATAACATACATTTTGTGTACTTTCATATTTTATATACAGTATATAGTATATATTTCATGAAATTTGATATTTTATGTACAGCATACAGTATATATTTGGTGAAATTTGATATTTCATGAACGGCATATAATATATATTTGTTGAAATTTGATATTTTATGTACAGTATAAAATATATATTTGCTGTATTTTCATATTTTATGTATGGTATAAAATATATATTTGGTGAAATTTGATATTTTATATACAGCATATTATATATTTGGTGAAATTTGATATTTTATGTGCAGTATATAATATATTTCTGGTGTACTTTCATATTTTATGAACAGTACATAATATATATTTTTTGAAATTTGATATTATATGTACAGTATATAATATATATTTGGTGAAATTTGATATTTTATGTACAGTATACAGTATATAGTTGGTAAAATTTGATATTTTATCGACTGTATAAGATATATGTTTGATATACTTTCATATTTTATGTACAGTATATAATATATATTTGGTGTATTTTGATATTTTATGCACAGTATATAATATATATTTGATGATTATGTGCATTATATAATATATGTTTGATTTACTTTTATATTTTATGTACAGTATATAATATATATTTGTTGCATTTTGACATTTCATGTACAGTATCTATTATATATTTGGTGTACCTTGGTATTTTATGTACAGTACATAATATTCATTTGCTGAAATTTGATTTTTTATGTACAGTATATAGTATATATTTGGTTAAGTTTGATATTTTATCTGCAGAATATAATATATATTTGTTATACTTTTATATTTTATATACAGTACATAATATATATTTGGTGTAGTTTCATATTTAATGTACATTATATAAAGTACCTTGATGAAATTTGATATTTTATGTAGATTTTATAATATACATTTGATTTAATTTGATATTTTATGAACTGTATATAATATATATTTGAAGTTTGTTGACATTTATGTACAGTGTATAGTATATTTTGGTGAAATTTGAAATTTTATGTACACTGTATAATATATATTTGGTGAAATTTGATATTGTATCAACAATACATAATATATATTTGGTGAAATTTGATATTTTATGTACAGTATATAGTATATATTTGGTGAAATTTGATATTTTATGTGCAGTATATCATATATATTTGATGGAATTTCATATTTTACGCACAGTATAAAATATATATTTGGTGTACTTTGATATTTTAGGTAGAGTATATAGTATATATTTGATGAAATTTGATATTTTATGTACAGTATTCAATGTATATTTGGGGAAATTCGATATTTTATGTACAGTATGCAATATATATTTTCTGAAATTTGATATTTTAAGTAAAGTATATTATATATTTGGTGAAATTTGAATTTTATGTACAGTATATTATATAATTGGTGAAATTTGATATTTTAGGTACTGTATATAGTATATATTTGGTGAAATTTGATATTTTATGTGCAGTATATAATATATATTTGGCGAAATTTGATATTTTATGTTCACTATATTATGTATACTTGGTGAAGTTTGATATTTTATGTACAGTATATAGTATATATTTCGTGAAATTTGATATTTTACGTACAGTTCATAATATATATTTCGTTCACTTTGATATTTTATGTACAGTACGTAATATATATCTTGTGCACTTTGATATTTTATGTACAGTATCTAATATATATTTGGTGAAATTTGATAATTTATGTACTGTATAAAATATATATTTGGTGAAATTTGATATTTCATGAAATTTGATATTTTATGTACAGTATATAATATATATTTGATTTTCTTTGATATTTACTTTCATATTTTATGTACAGTAATTTATATATTTGGGGAAATTTGATATTTTATGTACTGTATATAATATATAGTTGGTGAAATTTGATATGCTATGAAATTTGATATTTTATGTACAGTATATAATATATATTTGTTGAAATTTGATATTTTGTGTACAGTATGTGGTATAGATTTGGAGAAGTTTGATATTTCATCTACAGTATATAATATATATTTGATATACTTTTACATTTTATGTACAGTATATAATATATATTTGGTGTACTTTGATATTTTATAAACAGTATATAATGTATATTTGATGAAATTTGATATTTTATGTAAAGTATATAATATATATTTGGTGTACTTTGATATTTTATGTACAGTATGTAATATATATCTTGTGTACTTTCATATATTAGGTACAGTATCTAATATATATTTGGTGAAATGTGGTATTTTATGTACAGTATATAATATATATTTGGTGAAATTTGATATTTTATGTGCAGTATATCATATATATTTGATGTACTTTCATATTTTATGCACAATATATAATATATATTTGGCGTACTTTGATATTTTAGGTACAGTATATAATATATATTTGGTGAAATTTGATATTTTATGTACAGAATATAATATATATTTGGTCTACTTTGATTTTTTGTGTATAGTATATAATATATATTTGGTGAAATTTGATATTTTATTTACAGTATATCACATATATTTGGTGAAATTTGATATTATTTGTGCAGTATCTCTTAAATATTTGATGTCCTTTCATATTTTATGCACGGTATATAATATGTATTTGGTGTACTTTGATATTTTTTGTACAGTATATAATACATATTTGGAGAAATTTGATATTTTATGGGCAGTATATAATATATAATTGGGGAAATTCAATATTTTATGTACAGTATATAATATTTATGGTGAACTTTGATATGTTTTGTACAGTATATAAAATATTTTTGGTGAAATTTGATATTTTGTGTACAGTATATAACATATACTAGGTGAAATTTGATATTTTATGTACAGTATATAATATATATTTGCTGTAATTTTATATTTTATACACAGTATACAATATATATTTGTTTAAATTTGATATTTTATGTACCTTATATAATACATATTTGGTGAAATTTGATATTTTATTTACAGGGTCTGATATATATGAGGTGAAATTTGACATTTTATGTACATTATATTATATATATCTGGTAAAATTTGGTATATTATGTACAGTATATAATATACATTTGGTGAAATTGGATATTTTATGTATAGTATATAATATATACTTGCTGAAATTTGATATTTTATGTACAGTATATTATATATATTTGGTGAAATTTGATATTTTATGTACAGTATATCATATATATTTGGTGTGCTTTCATATTTTATGTACAATATATTATATATTTGGTGAAATTTGGTATTTTATGGACGGTATATAATATTTATTTCGTGAAATTTGATGTTTTGTGTACAGTATATAGTATATATTTCATGAAATTTGATATTTTATGTACAATATATTATATATATTTGGTGAAATTTGATATTTTATGTACAGTATATCATATATATTTGGTGAAATTTGATATTTTATGTGCAGTGTATCATATATATTTGATTTACTTTCATATTTTATGCACAGTGTATGATATATATTTGGTGTACTTTGATATTTTAGGTACAGTATTTAATATATATTGGGTGAAATTTGATATTTTGTGTACACTATAAAATATATATGTGGAAATTCGATATTTCATGTACAGTATTTAATATATATTTCGTGAAATTTTATATGTTATGTACAGTTTATAATATATATTAGGTGAAATTTGATATTTAATGTACAGTACATAATATATATTTGGTAAAATTTGTTGTTTTATGTACAGCATATAACATATAATTGGTGAAATATGATATTTTATGTAGAGTATATAATATATATTTGGTGAAATTTGATATTTTACGTACAGTATAGAATACATATTTTGTGAAATTTGATTTTTCATGTAATTTGATATTTTATGTACATTATATAATATATATTGATTTACTTTGATATTTACTTTCATATTTTAAGTATAGTATAGTATATATTGGGAGAAATTTCATATTTTATGTACAGTATGTTATATATTTGGTGAAATTTGATATTTCATGTACAGTATATTATATATTTGGTGAAATTTGATATTTTCTGTACAGTATATAATATATATTTTTTGAAATTTGATATTTTATGTACAGTATATAATATATATTTGTTGAAATTTGATATTTTATATACAGTATGAAGTATATATTTGGTGAAGTTTGATATTTTATCTAAATTATATAACATATATTTGATGTACTTTTACATTTTAGGTACAGTATATAATATATATTTGGTGTACTTTGATATTTTATGTACAGTATATATTATATATTTGATGAAATTTGATATTTTATGTACAGTATATAGTATATATTTCGTTTACTTTGATATTTTATGTACAGTTGAAAATATATATTTTTTTCACTTTGATATTTTATGTACAGTATGTAATATATATCTTGTGCACTTTGATATATTATGTACAGTATCTAACATATACTTGGTGAAATTTGATATTTTATGTACACTATATAATATATATTTCATGAAATTTGATATTTTATGAAATTTGATATTTTATGAACAGTATATAATATATATTTGATTTACTTTGATATTTAGTTTCATATTTTATGTACAGTAATTTATATATTTGGAGAAATTTCATATTTTATGTACAGTATATAATATATATTTGGTGAAATTTTATATGTTATGAAATTTGATATTTTATGTACAGGATATAATATATATTTGTTGAAATTTGATATTTTATGTACAGTATGTGGTATAGATTTGGAGAAGTTTGATATTTCATCTACAGTATATAATATATATTTGGTATACTTTTACATTTTATGAACAGTATATAATATATATTTGGTGTACTTTTATATTTTATGTACAGTATGTAATATATATCTTGTGTATGTTGATATATTAGGTACAGTATCTAAAATATATTTGGTGAAATGTGGTATTATATGTACAGTATATAATATATATTTGGTGAAATTTGATATATTATGCACAGTATATCAAATATATTTGGTGAAATTTGATATTTTATGTGCAGTATATCATATATATTTGATGTACTTTCATATTTTATGCACAGTATATAATATAAATTTGGTGTACTTTGATATTTTAGGTACAGTATATAATATATAATTGGTGAAATTTGATATTTTATGTACAGTATATAATATATATTTGGTGAAATTTTATATTTTATGTACAGTATATAATATATATTTGGTGAAATTTGATATTTTATGTACCGCATATAATATATATTTGGTGAAATTTGATATTTCATCTACAGTATATTATATATATCTGGTGAAATTTGCTATTTTATGTACAGTATATAATATATATTTGGTGAAGTTTGATATTTTATGTACAGTATATTATATATTTGGTGAAGTTTCATATTAAATGTACAGTATATAATATATATTTGGCGAAATTTGATATTTTATGTACAGTATATAATATGTATTTGTTGCATTTTGACATTTTATGTACATTATATAGTATATATTTGGTGTAGTTTTATATTTCATGAACAGTATATAGTATATATTTGGTGAAATTTGATATTTTATGTACAGTATATAATATATATTTGGTAAAGTTTTATATTTTATATACAGTATATAGTATATATTTGTTGAAATTTGATATTTTATGTAGAGTGTATAATATATATTTGGTGTACTTTCATATTTAATGTACAGTATATTATATATTTGGAGAAATTTGATATTTTATGTACGGTATATAATACATATTTTTCAAAATTTGATATTTTATGTACAGTACGTAATATATATTTGTTGTAATTTCATATATTACGTACTGTATATAATATATTTGATGAAATTTGATATTTTATGTAGAGTATATAATATGTATTTGATTTACTTTGTTATTACTTTCATATTTTATGTGCAGTATGTTAGATATTTGATGAAATTTGATATTCTATGTACAGTATATAATATATATTTGGTGTAGTTTTATATTTTATGTACAGTATATAGTACATATTTGGTGAAATTTTATATTTTATGTACAGTATATCATATATATTTGGTGAAGTTTGATATTTTATATACAGTATATAGTATATATTTCTCAAAATTTGATATTTTATTTAGAGCATATAATATATATTTGGTGTACTTTCATAAGTTATGTAGAGTATATTATATATTTGGATAAATTTGGTATTTTATGTACAGTACATAATATATATTTTGTGAAATTTGATATTTTACTTACAGTATATAATATATATTCGGTGAAATTTGTTATTTTATGTACGGTATATAATATATATTTGGTGAAATTTGATATGTTATGAAATTTGATATTCTATGTACAGTATATAATACATTTTTGGTGAAATTTGATATGTTATGAAATTTGATATTCTATGTAGAGTATATAATATATATTTGGTGATATTTGATATGTTATGAAATTTGATATTTTAGTACTGTATATAATATATATTTGTTGAAATTTGATATTTTATGTACAGTATGTGGTATATATTTGGTGAAGTTTGATATTTTATCTACAGTATATAATATATATTTGCTATACTTTTACATTTTATGTACAGAATATAATATATATTTGGTGTACTTTGATATTTTATGTACAGTATATTATATATATGATGAAATTTGATATTTTATGTACATTATATAATGTATATTTGATTTACTTTGATATTTACCTTCATATTTTATGTACAGTACAGTATATATTTGGTGAAATTTTATATTTTATGTGCAGTATATAATATATATTTGGTAAAATTTGATATTTTATGAAATTGAATATTTCATATATAGTATATAATATATATTTGGTGTACTTTTATATTTTATATACAGTTTACAGTATATATTTGGTGAAATTTGAGAGTTTCAGTACAGTATATAATATATATTTGGTGTAGTTCTATATTTTATGTACACTGTATATTATATATTTGGTGATGTTTGATATCTTATGTACAGTATATAATATATATTCTGTGTAATTTGATATTTTATGTACAGTATATAATATATATTTTGTGTATACTGATATTTTATATACAGTATGTAATATATATTTGGTGAAATTTGATATTTTATGTACTGCATATAATATACATTTGGTGAAATTTGACATTTTATGTACAGTATATAGTATATATTTGGTGAAATTTGATATTATATGTACAGTATATAATATATATTTGGTGAAATTTGGTATTATATTTACCGTATGTAATATATATTTGGTGAAATTTGATATTTTTTGTACAGTACATAATATATAGTTGGTGAAATTTGACATTTTATGTGCAGTATATAGTATACATTTGGTGAAATTGATATTGTATGTGCAGTATATAATATATATTTTGTGAAAATTGATATTTTATGTACAGTGTATAATATATATGTGGTGAAATTTGATATTTTATATACAGTATATCATATATAATTGGTGTACTTTGATATTTTATGTTCAGAATGTAAGATATATTTGGTGTACTTTCATATTTTTTGTACAACAAAATATATATTTGGTGAACTTTGATACTTTATTTACAGTATATAGTATATATGTGGTGAAATTTGATATTTTATGTACAGTATATAACATATATTTGGTGTACTTTCATTTTTTATGTACAGCATATAGTATATATTTGGTGAAATTTCATATTTTATATACAGTATACAGCATATATTTGGTGAAATTTGATATTTTGTGTACAGTACATAATATATATTTGGTGAAATTTGACATTTTGTGTACAGTATATACTATATATTTGGTGAAATTCGATATTTTATGTTCAGTATCGCATATATTTGATGTACTTTCATGTTTTATGCACAGTATCTAATATAGATTTGGTGTACTTTGGTATTTTGTGTACAGTATATAATATATATTTGGTGAAATTTGATATTTTATGTACACAATATAATATATATTTGGTGAAATTTGATATTTCATGTACATTATATAATAGATACTTGGTGAAATTTGATATTTTATGTATAGTATACAATATATATTTGGTGAAGTTTGATATTTTATTTACAGTATATTACATATTTGGTGAAGTTTCATATTTAATGTACAGTATATAATATATATTTCGTGAAATTTGATATTTTATGTACAGTATATAATATATATTTGTTGCATTTTGACATTTTATGTACATTATAGAATATATATTTGGTGTAGTTTTATATTTTATGTACAGTATATAGTATATATTTGGTGAAATTTGATATTTTTTCTACAGTGTATAATTCATATTTGGTGAAGTTTGATATTTTATATACAGTATATAGTATATATTTGTTGAAATTTGCTATTTTATGTACAGTATATAATATATATTTGGAGTACTTTCATATTTTATGTACAATGTATTATATATTTGGTGAAATTTGATATATAATGGACAGTATTTAGTATTTATATGGTGAAATTTGATGTTTTCTGTACAGTACATAGTATATATTTCATGAAATTTGGTATTTTATGTACACTATAAAATATATATTTGGTGAAATTTGATATTTTAAGTACAGTATATAATATATATTTGTTGTACTTTTATATTTTATGTACAGTATATAATATATATTTGGTGTACTTTGATATTTTATGTACAGGATAAAATATATATTTGGTGAAATTTTATATATTATGAACAGTATATAACTTATATTTGGCGTACTTTGATATGTTATGTACAGTATATGATACATATTTGGTATACTTTGAAATTCTATGTAGAGTACATGATAGTTATTTGGTCCAATTTGGTATTTTATGTACTGTACATGATACATATTAGGTGTACTTTGACATTTTATGTACAGTATAAGGCACATTTTTGGAGTGCTTTGATATTTTATGTACAGTATATAATTCATATTGGTGTATTTTGATATTTTATGTACAGTATATAATATATATTTGAAAAATTTGATATTTTATGTACATTATATAATATATATTTGATTTACTTAGATATTTACTTTCATATTTTAGGTACAGTATTGTATATTTTTAGTGAAATTTGATATTTTATGTACAGTATATAATATACATTTGGTGAAATGTGATATTTTATGTATAGTATATAATATATATTTGGTGAAATTTCATATTATATGTACAATATATAATATATATTCAGTGAAATTTGATATTTTATGTACAGTAGATAATATATATTTGTTGTACTTTGATATTCTATGTACAGTATATTATATATTTGCTGAAATTTGATATTCATTGAACAGTATATAATATATATTTGGTGAAATTGTATATTTTATGTACAGTATATAATATATATTTGGTGTACTTTCAAATTTTGTGCACAGTATATAATAAGCATTTGGTGTTCTTTGATGTTTTGGTACAGTATGTAATATATATTTGGTGATATTTGATATTTTATCCACTGTATATAATATATATTTGGTGACATTTGATATTTTATGTACCGCATATAATATATATTTGGTGAAATTTGATGTTTTATGTACAGTATATGATATATATTAGGAGAAATTTCATATTTTATGTACAGTATATAATATATAATTGGTGAAATGGTTTATTTTATGTACAGTATTTAATATATATTTGGTGTACTTTGATATTTTACATACAGTATGTAATATGTATTTGATGAATTTTGATATTTTATGTACAGTGTATAATATATATTTAGTGTACATTCGTATTTTATGTGCAGTACGTAGTATATATTTGATGAAATTTGATATTTTATGTAAAGTATAAAATATATATTTGGTGAAATTTGATATTTAATGTACAGTATATAATATATATTTGGTGTAATTTGATATTTTATGTACAGTATATAATATATATTTGGTGAAATTTGATATTTTATGTACGGTATATAATATATATTTGGTGAAATTTGATATATTATGGGCAATATATAATATATATTTGGTGAAATTTGATATTTTATATACAGTATATAATATGTATTTGGTGAAAATTGATAGTTTATGTACAGTACATAATATATATTTGGTTAAATTTGATATTTTATGTACAGTCTATAATATCTATTTGGTGAAATTTGATAATTTATGTACATTTTATGATACATATTAGGTGAAATTTTATATTTTATGTACAGTATATAATATATATTTTGTGAAATTTTATATTTTATGTACTGTATATAATATATATTTCGTGTTCTTTGGTATTTTATGTACAGTATAAAGTATATATTAGGTGTAGTTTGATATTTTAAATATAGTGTATAACATATATTAGGTGTAGTTTGATATTTTAAAAAGAGTATGTAACATATATTTGGAATATTTTGATATTTTATGTACTGTATATAGAATATATTTGGTGTAATTTGGTATCTTTGTACAGTATAAAGTATATATTTGGTGGAATTTGATATTTTATGTACAGTATATAATATATATTTGGTGTACTTTGATATTTTATGTACAGTATATAATATATATTTGGGGAAATTTGATGTTTTATGTACAGTATATCATGAATACTTGGGGAAATTTGATATTTTATGTGCAGTATCTCATTTATATTTGATGTACTTTCATATTTTATGCCCAGTATCTAATATAGATTTGGTGTTCTTTGATATTTTGTGTACAGTATATAATATATATTTGGTGTAGTTTGATATTTTATGTGGAGTATATCATATATATTTGCTGTAGTTTGATATTCTTTGTACAGTATATAATATACATTTGGTGAAATTGGATATTTTATGTAGAGTATATAATATATATTTGGTGAAATTTGATATTTTATGCACAGTATATAATATATATTTGGTGAAATTTGATATTTTATGTACCGCATATAACATATATTTGGTGAAATTTGATATTTCATGTACAGTGTTTTATAAATATAAGGTGAAATTTGGTATTTTATGTACAGTATATAATATATATTTGGTGAAATTTGATATTTTATGTACAATATGTAATATATATTTGGGGAAATTTCATATTTTATGTACAGTATATAATATATATTTGGTGAAATTTGATATTTTATTTGCAATATATAATATATACTTTGTGAAATTTGATATTTTATGTACAGTATATAATACGTATTTGGTGAAAATTGATGTTTTATGTACAGTACATAATATATATTTGGTGAAATTTGATATTTTATGTACAGTGTATGATATATATTTGGTGAAATTTGATATTTTATGTACAGTATATGATATATATTGGGGGAAATCTTATATTTTATGTACAGTATATAATATATATTTGGTGAAATTTTATATTTTGTGTGCAGTTTTAAATATATATTTGGTGAACTTTTATATTTTATGTATAGTATAAAATATATATAAGGTGTATTTTGATATTTTAAATACAGTATATAACATATATTTGGTGTATTTTGATATTTTATGTACAGTATATAATATATATTTTGTGTAATTTGATATTTTTGTACACTATATAATATATATTTGGTGAAATTTGGTATTTTATGTACATTATATTATATATTTGGTGAAATTTGATATGTTATGTACAGTGTATAATAAATATTTGGTGAAATTTGATATTTTATGTACAGTGTAAAATATATATTTGCTGAAATTTGATATTTAATGTACAGTATATAATATATATTTGGTGAAATTGTATTTTTTACATAAAGTATATAATATATATTTGGTGTACTTTGATATTTTATGTACAGTATGTAATATATATTTGATGAAATTTGATATTTTATGTACAGTGTATAATATATATTTGGTGTACATTCATATTTTATGAATAGTAAATAGTATACATTTGGTGAAATTTGCTATTTATGTACTGTATAGAATATATATTTGGTGAAATTTCATATTTTATGTACAGTGTATAATATATATTTGGTGTACATTTATATTTTATGTACAGTATTTAATATATATTTGGTGAAATTTGACATTTTATGTACAGTATATAATATATATTTGGTTAAATTTGATATTTTATATGCAGTATATCATATATATTTGATGTATTTTCAAATTTTGTGCACAGTATATAATGAGTATTAGGTGTTCTTTGATATTTTGGTACAGAATGTAATATATATTTGGTGATATTTGATATTTTATGCACTGTATATAATATATATTTGGTGAAATTTGATATTTTATGTACCGCATATAATATATATTTGGTGAAATTTGATATTTTATGTACAGTATATTATATATCAGGTGATATTTGGTATTTCATGTGCAGTATATATTATATATTTGGTGAAAATCGATATTTTATGTACAGTATATAATATATATTTGTTGAAATTTGATATTTTATGTACAGTATATAATATATATTTGGTGAAATTTGATATTTTATGTACCGCATATAACATATATTTGGTGAAATTTGATATTTCATGTACAGTGTTTTATAAATATAAGGTGAAATTTGGTATTTTATGTACAGTATATAATATATATTTGGTGAAATTTGATATTTTATGTACAATATGTAATATATATTTGGGGAAATTTCATATTTTATGTACAGTATATAATATATATTTGGTGAAATTTGATATTTTATTTGCAATATATAATATATACTTTGTGAAATTTGATATTTTATGTACAGTATATAATACGTATTTGGTGAAAATTGATGTTTTATGTACAGTACATAATATATATTTGGTGAAATTTGATATTTTATGTACAGTGTATGATATATATTTGGTGAAATTTGATATTTTATGTACAGTATATGATATATATTGGGGGAAATCTTATATTTTATGTACAGTATATAATATATATTTGGTGAAATTTTATATTTTGTGTGCAGTTTTAAATATATATTTGGTGAACTTTTATATTTTATGTATAGTATAAAATATATATAAGGTGTATTTTGATATTTTAAATACAGTATATAACATATATTTGGTGTATTTTGATATTTTATGTACAGTATATAATATATATTTTGTGTAATTTGATATTTTTGTACACTATATAATATATATTTGGTGAAATTTGGTATTTTATGTACATTATATTATATATTTGGTGAAATTTGATATGTTATGTACAGTGTATAATAAATATTTGGTGAAATTTGATATTTTATGTACAGTGTAAAATATATATTTGCTGAAATTTGATATTTAATGTACAGTATATAATATATATTTGGTGAAATTGTATTTTTTACATAAAGTATATAATATATATTTGGTGTACTTTGATATTTTATGTACAGTATGTAATATATATTTGATGAAATTTGATATTTTATGTACAGTGTATAATATATATTTGGTGTACATTCATATTTTATGAATAGTAAATAGTATACATTTGGTGAAATTTGCTATTTATGTACTGTATAGAATATATATTTGGTGAAATTTCATATTTTATGTACAGTGTATAATATATATTTGGTGTACATTTATATTTTATGTACAGTATTTAATATATATTTGGTGAAATTTGACATTTTATGTACAGTATATAATATATATTTGGTTAAATTTGATATTTTATATGCAGTATATCATATATATTTGATGTATTTTCAAATTTTGTGCACAGTATATAATGAGTATTAGGTGTTCTTTGATATTTTGGTACAGAATGTAATATATATTTGGTGATATTTGATATTTTATGCACTGTATATAATATATATTTGGTGAAATTTGATATTTTATGTACCGCATATAATATATATTTGGTGAAATTTGATATTTTATGTACAGTATATTATATATCAGGTGATATTTGGTATTTCATGTGCAGTATATATTATATATTTGGTGAAAATCGATATTTTATGTACAGTATATAATATATATTTGTTGAAATTTGATATTTTATGTACAGTATATAATATATATTTGGTGAATTTTGATATTTTATGTACAGTGTGTAATATATATTTGGGGAAATTTCATATTTTATGTACAGTATATAATATATATTTGGTGAAATTTTATATTTTATGTACAGTATATAATATGTATTTGGTGAAAATTGATATTTTATATACAGTACATAATATATATTTGGTGAAATTTGATATTTTATATACAGTGCATAATATATATTTGGTGAAATTTGATATTTTATGTACAATATATGATCTATATTAGGTGAAATTTTATATTTTATGTACAGTATATAATATATATTTGGTGAAATTCTTTATTTTATGTACAGTATATTATATATATTTGGTGTACTTTGGTATTTTATGTACAGTATGTAATACATATTTGATGAACTTTGATATTTTATCTACAGTGTATAATATATATTTAGTGTACATTCGTATTTTATGCGCAGTTCTTAGTATATATTTGATGAAATTTGATATTTTATTTACAGTATAAAATATATATTTGGTGAAATTTGATATTTTCTGTACAGTATACAATATATATTTTGTGTAATTTGATATTTTATGTACAGTATATAATGTATATTTGGTGAAATTTGATATTTTATGTACAGTATATGATATATATATGGTGATATTTGATATTTTATGTGCAGTATATCATATATATGAGGTACTTTCATATTTTATGCACAGTATATAATAATTATTAGGTGTTCTTTGATATTTTGGTAAAGTATGTAATATACATTTTGTGAAATTTGATATTTTAAGTACAGTATATAATATGTATTTGGTGAAATTTGATATTTTATGTACAGTACATAATATATATTTGGTGAAGTTTGATATTTTATGTACAGTATGTAATATATATTTGGTGAAATTTCATATTTTATGTACACTATATAATATATATTTGGTCAAATTTTATATTTTATGTACAGTATATAATATATATTTAGTGTACTTTGATATTTTATGTACAGTATAAAATATATATAAGTTGTAGTTTGATATTTTGAATACAGTATATAACATATATTTGGTGAATTTTGATATTTTATGTACAGTATATATTATATATTTTGTGTAATTTGAAATTTTTTGTTCAGTATAAAATATATATTTGGTGAAATTTGATATTTTATGTACAGTATATAATATATATTTGGTGAAATTTGATATTTTATGTACGGTATATAATATATATTTGGAGAAATTTGATATATTATGGGCAATATATAATATATATTTGGTGAAATTTGATATTTTATGTACAGTATGTAATATGTATTTGGTGAAAATTGATATTTTATGTACAATACATAATATATATTTTGTGAAATTTGATATTTTATGTAAAGTGTACAATATATATTTGGTGAAATTTGATATTTTATGTACAGTATATGATACATATTAGGTGAAATTTTATATTTTATGTACAGTATATAACATATATTTGGTGTTCTTTGGTATTTTATGTACAGTATAAAGTATATATTAGGTGTAGTTTGATATTTTAAATACAGTGTATAACATATATTAGGTGTAGTTTGATATTTTAAACACAGTATGTAACATAAATTTGGTGTATTTAGATATTTTATGTACAGTATATAGTATATATTTGGTGTAATTTGATATTTTTGGACAGTATATAATATATATTTCGTGAAATTTGATATTTTATGTACAGTATATCATAAATACTTGCGGAAATTTGATATTTTATGTGCAGTATCTCATATGTATTTGATGTACTTTCATATTTTATGCACATTATCTAATATTGATTTGGTGTACTTTGATATTTTGTGTACAGTATACAATATATATTTGGTGAAATTTGATATTTTATGTACAGAATATAATATATACTTGGTGAAATTTGATGTTTTATGTACAGTACACAGTATATGTTTGGAGAATTTTGATATTTTATCTGCAGTATATAATACATATTTGCTGAAGTTTGATATTTTATATACAGTATATAGTATACATTTGGTGAAGTTTGATATTTTATGTACAGTTTATAATATATATTTGGTGTACTTTCATATTTTATGTACAATATATTATATATTTGGTGAAATTTGATATTTTATGGACAGTTTATAATATTTATATGGTGAAATTTGATGTTTTCTGTACAGTATATAGTATATATTTCGTGAAATTTGATGTTTTATGTACACTATATTATATATATTTGGTGAAATTTGATATATTGTGTAAAGTATATAATACATATTTGATGAAATTTGATATTTTATGTACAGTATATAAAATATATCGGGTGAAATTTGATACTTTATATACAGTATATGAGATATGTTTGGTGTACTTTCATATTTTATGTACAGAATGTAGTATATATTTGGTGAAATTTGATATTTTATGTACACAATATAATATATATTTGGTGAAATTTCATATTATATGTACAGTATATAATATATATTTAGTGAAATTTGATATATTATGTACCATATAGAATATATATTTGGTGTACTTTGATATTTTATGTACAGTATATAATATTTATTTGCTGAAATTTGATATTTAATGTACAGTATATAATATATATTTGGTGGAATTGTATATTTTATGTACAGTATATAATATATATTCGGCGTACATTGTTATTTCATGTACAGTATGTAATATATATTTGACGAAATTTGATATTTGATGTACAGTGTTTAATATATATTTGGTGTACATTCATATTTTATGTGCAGTACATAGTATATATTTGGTGAAATTTGATATTTTATGTAGTGTGTAAAATATATATTTGGTGAAATTTGATATTATATGTACAGTATATCTTATATATTTGGTGAAATTTGATATTTTATATTCAGTATATAATATATATTTGATGTACTTTCAAATTTTTTGCACAGTATATAATAAGTATTTGGTGTTCTTTGATATTTTGGTACAGAATGTAATATATATTTGGTGATATTTGATATTTTATGCACTGTATATAATATATATTTGGAGAAATATGAAATTTTATGTACCGCATATAATATATATTTGGAGAAATTTGATATTTTATGAACAGTATATTATATATATCAGGTGAAATATCGTAATTTATGTTCTCTATATAATATATATTAGGTGAAATTCGATATTTTATGTACAGTGTATAATATGTATTTGGTGTACGTTCATATTTTATGTGCAGTACGTAGTACATATTTGGTGAAATTTGATATTTTATGTTCAGTACATAATATATATTTGGTGAAACTTGATATTTTATGTACACTATATAATATATATTTGGTGAAATTTCATATTATATGTACAGTATAATATATATATTTGCTGAAATTTGATATTTTATGTACAGTATATAATATATATTTGGTGTACTTTGATATTTTATGTACAGTATATAAAATATATTTGCTGAAATTTGATATTGAATGTACAGTATATAATATGTATTTGGTGAAATTTTATATTTTATATACAGTATGTAATATATATGGTGTACTTTGATATTTTATGTACTGTATAAAATATATATTTGGTGAAATTTGATATTTTATGTACAGTTGATAATATGTATTTGGTGTACTTTCATATTTTATGTGCAGTACGTAGTATATATTTGGTGAAATTTGATATTTTATATACAGTATATAATATATATTTTGTGAAATTTGATATTTTATGTACAGTATATAATATATATTTGGTGAAATTTCATATTTTATGTGCAGTATATAATATATATTTGGTGAAATTTGATATTTTATTTACAGTATTTAATAAGTATTTGGTGAAAATTGATATTTTGTATACGGTATATAATATATATTTGTTGAAATTTGATATTTTATGTGCAGTATATAATATATATTTGGCGAAATTTGATATTTGATGTACACTATGTCATATATATTTGCGGAAATTTCATATTTTATGTACAGTATATAATATGTATTTGCTGAAATTTGATATTTCATGTACAGTATATATTATATAGTTGGTGTACTTTGATATTTTATGTACAGTATATAATAATTATATGGTATAGTTTGATATTTTATGTACTGTATAAAACTTATATTTGGTGAAATTTGATATTTTATGTTCAGTATATAATATATATTTGGTTAAATTTGATATATTATGTACAGTATATAGTATATATTTGGTGAAATTTGATATTTTATTTACAGAATATAATACATATTTGGTGAAGTTTGATATTATATATACAGTATATAGTATACATTTGGTGAAATTTTATATTTCATGTACAGTACATAAGATATATTTGGTTAAAGTTGATATTTTATGTACAGTGTATAATATATATTTGGTGAAATTTGATATTTTATGTACAGTATATGATATATATTAGGTCAAATTTTATATTTTATGTACAGTATATAATATATATTTGGTGAAATTTTATATTTTATGTACAGTATATAATATATATTTGGTGTACTTTGATATTTTATGTACAGTATAAAATACATACAAGGTGTAGTTTGATATTTTAAATAGAGTATATAATATATATTTGGTGTACTTTGATATTTTATGCACAGTATATTGTATACATTTGGTGAAATTTGATATTTTATGTACAGTATATCATATATATTTGCTGAAATATGATATTTTATGTGCAGAATCTCATATATATTTGATGTCCTTTCATATTTTATGCACTGTATATAATATATATGATATACTTTTATATTTTATGTACGGTATACAATATATATTTGGTTAAATTTGATATTTTATGTACAGTATTTAATATATATTTGGTGTACTTTGATATTTTGTGTACAGTATGTAATATATATTTGGCGAAATTTGATATTTCATTTACAGTATATAATATATATTTGGGGAAATTCGATATTTTATGTACAGTATATAATATATTTTTGGTGTTCTTTGATATTTCATGTTCAGTACATAATATATATTCGATGAAATTTGATATTTTATGTACAGTGTATAATATATACTTGGTGAAATTTGATATTTTATGTACAGTATATAATATATATTTGGTGTACTTTGATATTTTATGTACAGAATAAAATATATGTTTGGTGAAATTTGACATTTTATGTACATTATTTCATGTATATTTGGTGAAATTTGATATTTTATGTGCAGTATGTCATATATATTTGATATCCTTTCATATTTTATGCACAGTATATAATATATATTTGGTTTACTTTGATATTTTATGTGCATTATAAAATATATATTTGGTGTAGGTTGATATTTTATGTGCAGTATATAATATATGTTGGGTGAAGTTTTATATTTTATCCACAGTATATGATATGTATTTGGTATACTTTTATATTTTATGTACAGTATACACTATATTTTTGGTGTACTTTGATATTTTATCTGCAGTATATAATATATATTTGATGAAATTTGATATTTTATGTACAGTATATAATATATATTTCGTTTACTTGGATATTTCATGTACAGTATATAGTATATATTTGGTGTTCTTTGATATATTATGTTCAGTATATAATATATATTTGGTGAAATTTGATATTTTATGCACACTATATAATATATATTTGGTGTAATTTGATATTTTTTCTACAGTATATAATATATTTTTGGCGAAATTTGATATTTCATTTACAGTATATAATATATATTTGGGGAAATTCGATATTTTATGTACAGTAAATAATATACATTTGGTGAAATTTGATATTTTATATACAGTATATAACATATATTTGGTGTACTTTTACATATTAGGTACAGTATATAATACATATTTGGTGTACTTTGACATTTTACGTACAGTATATAATATATATTTGATGAAATTTGATACTTTATGTACAGTATATAATATATATTTGGTGTACTTTGATATTTTATGTACAGTATATAATATATGTTTCATGAAATTTGATACTTTATGTACAGTATATAATATATATTTGGTTTAATTTGATATTTTATGTACAGTATGTAATATATATCTTCTGTACTTTGATATATTATGTACAGTATCTAATATATATTTGGTGATATGTGATATTTTATATACAGTATATAATATATATTTGGTGAAATTTGATATTTTATGTACAGTATATCGAATATATTTGGTGAAATTTGATATTTTATGTGCAGTATATCATATATATTTGATGTACTTTCATATTTTAAGCACAGTATAAAATATTTCTTTGGTGTAGTTTGATATTTTAGGTACAGTATATAATATATATTTGGTGAAATTTGGTATTTTATGTACAGTACATAATATATGTTTGCGGAAATTCGATATTTTATGTACAGTATATAATTTATATTTGGTGAAATTTGATACGTTATGTACAGTATGTAATATATATTTGGTGAAATTTGATATTTTATGTACAGTATATAATATATATTTGGTAAAATTTGATGTTTTATGCACAGTATATAATATATATTTTGTGAAATATGATATTTTATGTAGAGTATATGATATATATTTGTTGAAATTTGATATTTTATGTACAGTATATAATATATATTTGGTGAAATTAGATATTTCAAGAAATTTGATATTTTATGTACAGTATATAATATATATTTGATTTACTTTCATATTTTATGTACAGTAAAGCATATATGTTTTGAAATTTGATAATTTATGTGCAGTATACAATATATATTTGGTGAAATTTTATATATTATGTACTGTATATTATATATTTGTTGAAATTTAATATTTTATGTTCAGTATATTATATATTTGGTGAAATTTGATATTTTATCAACAGTATACAATACATATTTTTTGAAATTTGATATTTTATGTGCAGTATATTATATATATTTGGTGAAATTTGGTATTTTATGTAAATTATATAATATATATTTGGTGAATTTTGATATTTTATATTCTATATATAATATATATTTCGTGAAATTTGATATTTTATGTACAGTATATAATATATATTTTCGGTACTTTCATATTTTATGTACAGTATATTATATATTTGGGGAAATATGATATTTTATGTACAGTATATAATACATATTTGGTGAAATTTGATATTTTATGTGGTGTATATAGTATATATTTGGTGAAATTTGATATTTTATGTACAGTATATAATGTATATTTGGTGAAATTTGATATTTTATATACAGTATATAGTATATATTTGGTGAAATTTGATATTTTATGTACAGTATATAATATATATTTGCTGTACTTTCATATTTTATGTACAGTCTATTATATATTTGGAGTTGTTTGATATTTTATGTACAGTATATAATATGTATTTGATTTACTTTGATATTTACTTTCATATTTTATGTACAGAATAGTATATATTTGGTGATATTTGTTATTTTACGTACAGTATACAATATATATTTTGTGAAATTTGATATTTTATGTACAGTATATTATATATTTGGTGAAATTTGGTATTTCATGTATAGCATATTATATATTTGGTGAAATTTGATATATGATGTACAGTATATAATATATATTCGGTGAAATTTGATATTTTATGTACAGTATATAATATATATTTGTTGAAATTTGATATTTTATATACAGTATGTGGTATATATTTGGTGAAGTTTGATATTTTATCTACAGTATATAACATATATTTGGTATACTTTTACATTTTAGGTACTGTATATGATATATATTTGTTGTAGTTTGATATTTTATGTACAGTATATAATATATATTTGATGGAATTTCATATTTTATGTACAGTTTATAATATATATTTGGTTTACTTTGATATTTTATGTACAGTATGTAATATATATCTTGTGTACTTTGATATATTATGTACAGTATCTAATATACATTTGGTGAAATTTGGTATTTTATGTACAGTATATAATATATATTAGGTGAAATTTGTTATTTTATGTACAGTGCATTAAATATATTTGCTGAAATTTGATATTATATGTGCAGTATATCATATATATTTCATGTACTTTCATATTTTATGCACAGTATATAATATATATTTGATGTACTTTGATATTGTAGGTACAGTATATAATATATATTTGGTGAAATTTGATATTTTATGTACAGTACATAATATATATTAGGGGAAATTTGATATTTTATGCACAGTATATAATATATATTTGGTGAAATTTGATATGTTATATACAGTATATAATATATATTTGTTGAAATTTGATACTTTATGTACAGTATGTAATATATATTTGGTAAAATCTGATATTTTATGTACAGTATATTTTATATTTTGTGAAATATGATATTTTATGTAGAGTATTTAATATATATTTGGTGAAATTTGATATTTCATGAAATTTGATATTTTATGTACAGTGTATAATATATATTTGATTTACTTTGATATTTACTTTCATATTTTATGTACAATATAGTATATATTTGGTGAAATTTGATAATTTATGTACAGTATACAATATATATTTGGTGAAATTTGATATTTTATGTACAGTATATTATATATATTTGGTGAAATGTGGTATTTTATGTGCAGTATATAGTATATATTTGGTGAAATTTGTTGTTATGTACAGTATATAATATATAATTGGTGTACTTTCATGTTTTAGATACAGTATATTTTATATTTGGTGAAATTTGATATTTTATGTACAGTATATAACATATATTTGGTGTACTTTGATATTTTATGTACAGTATATAATATATATTTGGTTAAATTTGATATTTTGTGTAAAATATAAAATAAATATTTCGTGAAATTTCATATTTTATGTACAGTATATAATATATATTTGGTGTACTTTGATATTTTATGTACAGTATATAATATATATTTGGTGAATTTTGACATTTTATGTACATTATTTCATATATATTTATTGAAATTTTATATTTTATGTGCAGTATCTCATATATATTTGATGTACTTTGATATTTTATACACAGTATATAATATATGTTTGGTGTACTTTGATATTTTATTTACAGTATAAAATGTATATTTGGTGTAGTTTGATATTTTATGTACAGTATATAATCCATATTTGGTGTATTTTGATATTTTATGTACAGTACATAGTATATATTTGGTGAAGTTTGTATTTTATCTACAGTATATGATATGTATTTGGTATACTTTTATATTTAATATACAGTATATTATATATATTTGGTGTACTTTGATATTTTATGTACAGTATATAATACATATTTGATGAAATTTGATATTTTATGTACTGTATAAAATATATATTTGGTGAAATTTGATATTTATGTACAGTATATAATATATATTTGGTGTACATTCATATTTTATGGGCAGTACATAGTATATATTTGGTGAAATTTGATATTTTATGTACTGTATAAAATATATATTTGGTGAAATTTCATATGTTGTGTGCAGTATATAATATATATTTGGTGAAATTTGATATTTTATGTATGGTATATAATATATATTTGGTTTACTTTGATATTTACTTTCATATTTTATGTGCAGTATATAGTATATATTTGGTGAAATTTGTTGTTATGTACAGTATATAATATATAATTGGTGTACTTTCATGTTTTAGATACAGTATATTTTATATTTGGTGAAATTTGATATTTTATGTACAGTATATAACATATATTTGGTGTACTTTGATATTTTATGTACAGTATATAATATATATTTGGTTAAATTTGATATTTTATGTACAGTATAAAATATATATTTCGTGAAATTTCATATTTTATGTACAGTATATAATATATATTTGGTGTACTTTGATATTTTATGTACAGTATGTAATATATATTTGGTGAATTTTGACATTTTATGTACATTATTTCATATATATTTGCTGAGATTTTATATTTTATGTGCATTATCTCACATATATTTGATGTACTTTCATATTTTATACACAGTATATAATATATATTTGGTGTACTTTGATATTTTATGTACAGTATAAAATATATATTTGGTGTAGTTTGATAGTTTATGTACAGTATATAATACATATTTCTTGTATTTTGATATTTTATGTACAGTACATAGTATATATTTGGTGAAGTTTGTATTTTATCTACAGTATATGATATGTATTTGGTATACTTTTATATTTAATATACAGTATATTATATATATTTGGTGTACTCTGATATTTTATGTACAGTATTTAATACATATTTGATGAAATTTGATATTTTATGTACTGTATAAAATATATATGTGGTGAAATTTGATATTTATGTACAGTATATAATATATACTTGGTGTACATTCATATTTTATGGGCAGTACATAGTATATATTTGGTGTAATTTGATATTTTATGTACTGTATAAAATATATATTTGGTGAAATTTCATATGTTGTTTGCAGTATATAATATATATTTGGTGAAATTTGATATTTTATGTACGGTATATAATATGTATTTGGTGTACTTTCATATTTTATGTACAGTATAGTATATTTTTGGTGAAATTTGATATTTTATGGACAGTATATAACATTTATTCGATGAAATTTGATGTTTTGAGTACAGTATACAGTATATATTTCTTATAATATGGTATTTTATGTACACTATATAGTATATATTTGGTGAAATTTGATATTTTATGTACAGTGTATAATATATATTTGGTGAAATTTTATATTTTATATACACTATATAGTATATATTTGGTGTACTTTGATATGTTTTATACAGTATATAGCACATATTTGGTGTACTTTGATATTTAGTGTTCAGTATATAATATATATTTGGTGTACTATCATATTTTATGTACAGTATATAGTATATATTTGGCGAAATTTGATATTTAATGTATAGTATGTAACATATATTTGGTGAAATTTGATATTTTATGTACAGTATATAATATATATTTCCGGAAATTAGATGTTTTATATACAGTAGATAATATATATGTGGTGAAATTTGACATTTTATGTACAGTGTATAGTATATATTTTTTGAAATTTGATATTTTATGTACAGTATGTAATATATATTTGGTGAAATTTGATATTTTATATACAGAATTTATTATATATTTGATGTACTTTGATATTTTATGTACAGTATATACCATATATTTGGTGTACTTTGATATTTCATGTACAGTATATAATATATATTTCGGGTGTTTTCATATTTTATGTGCAGTACATAGTATATATTTGGTGAAATCTGATATTTTATGTACAGTATAAAATATATATTTGGTGAAATTTGATATTGTATGTGCAGTATCTCATATATGTTTGACGTCCTTTCATATTTTGTGCACAGTATCTTATATAGATTTGGAGTACTTTGAAATTTTGTGTACAGTATATAATACATATTTTGTGAAATTTGATATTTTATGTACAGTATATAATATGTATTGGGTGAAATTTGATGTTTTGTGTACAGTATGCAGTATATATTACGGGAAATTTGATATTTTATGTACAGTATATAGTATATATTTGGTGAAATTTGATGTTTTATCTACAGTATATAATACATATTTGGTGAAGTTTGAAATTTTATTTACAGTATATAATATATATTTGGTGAAATTTGATATTTTATGTACAGTATATAATATATATTTGGTGTACTTTCATATTTCATGTACAGTATATTATATATGTGGTGAAATTTGATATTTTATGGTCAGTATGTAGAATTTATATTGTGAAATTATATGTTTTGTGTACAGTATGTAGTATATATTTCGTGAAATTTGATATTTTATGTGCAGTACATAGTACATATTTGGTGATATTTGATAATGTATGTACAGTATAAAATATGTATTTGGTGAAATTTGATATTTTATGTACAGTATATGATATATATTTGCTGTAGTTTGATATTTTATGTACAGTACATAATATATATTTGGTGAAATTTGTTATTTAATGTACAGTATATTATATATATTCTTTGAAATTGTACATTTTATGTACAGTATATAATATGTATTTGGTGTACTGTGATATTTTATGTACTATATGTAATATAAGTTTGATGAAATTTGATGTTTTATGTACCGTGTATAATATATATTTGGTGTACATTCATATTTTATGTGCAGTACATAGTATATGTTTGGTGAAATTTGATATTTCATGTACTGTATAAAACATATATTTGGTGAAATTTGATATTTTATGTACAGTATATAATATAATATGGTGTACATTCATATTTTATGGGCAGTACATAGTATATATTTGGTGAAATTTGATATTTTATGGACAGTATATAACATTTATTTGATGAAATTTGATGTTTTGTGTACAGTATACAGTATATATTTCTTATAATATGATATTTTATGTACACTATATAATATATATTTGGTGAAATTTCATATTTTATGTATAGTATATAATATATATTTTGTGAAATGTGATATTTCATGTACAGTATATAGTATAAACTTGTTGAAATTCGATATTTTATGTACTGTATATACTATATAGTAGGTGTACTTTGATATTTTATGTACAGTATATAATTAATATATGGTGTAGTTTGATATTTTGTGTAATGTATACAATATATATTTGGTGAAATGTGATATTTTATGTTCAGTATATAATATATATTTGGTGAAATTTGATATTTTATGTGCAATACATACTATATATTTGGTGAAATTTGATATTTTATGTACAGTATATAATATGTTTTTTGGGAAAATTTATATTTTATGTGCAGTATATAATATATGTTTGGTGAAATTTGATATTTTATGTACAGTGTACAATATATATTCGGTGCACTTTGATATTTTATGTACAGTATATAATATATATTTTTTGAAATTTGATATATTGTGTACGGTATATAATATATATTTGGTGAAAATTGATATTTCATGGACAGTATATAGTATATATTTCTTAAAATTCGATATTTTATGTAAAGTATATAATATATACTTGGTGAAATTTGATATTTTATATACAGTATATAGTATATATTTGATGTACTTTGATATGTTATATACAGTATATAGTACATATTTGTTGTACTTTGATATTTTATGTACGGTATATAATATATATTTGGTGAAATTTGAAATTTATGTACAGTATATAATTTATATTTGGTGCACTTTCATAATTTATGTACAGTATAAAGTATATATTGGGTGTACTTTGATATTTTAAATACAGTATATAACATATATCTGGTGTATTTTGATATTTTATGTACAGTATATAATATATATTTGGTGTAAATTGATATTTTTTGTATAGTATAAAATATATATTTGGTGAAATTTGATATTTTATGTACTGTATATAATATATATTTGGTGAAATTTGTTATTTAATGTACAGTGTATAATATATATTCTGTGAAATTGTACATGGTATGTACAGTATATAATATATATTTGGTGTACTCTGATATTTTCTGTACTATATGTAATGTATATTTTATGAAATTTGATGTTTTATATACAGTGTATATTATATATTTGGTGTGCATTCATATTTTATGTGCAGTACATAGTATATGTTTGGTGAAATTTGATATTTTATGTACTGTATAAAACAAATATTTGGTGAAATTTGATATTTTATGTACAGTATATAATATAAAATGGTGTACATTCATATTTTATGGGCAGTACATAGTATATATTTGATGAAATTTGATATTTTATTTACTGTATAAAATATATATTTGGTGAAATTTGATATTTTGTATGCAGTATACAATATATATTTGGTGTAATTTGATATTTTATGAACGGTATATAATATATATTTGGTGTTCTTTCATATTTTATGTACAGTATATTATATATTTGGTGAAATTTGATATTTTATGGACAGTATATAACATTTATTCGATGAAATTTGATGTTTTTTGTACAGTATACAGTATATATTTCCTATAATATGATATTTTATGTACAATATATAATATATATTTGGTGAAATTTGATATTTTATGTACAGTATATCATATATATTTCGGGAAATTTGGTATTTTATGTGCAGTATCCCATATATATTTGTTGTACTTTCATATTTTATGCACAGTATCTAATATAGATTTGGTGTAATTTGATATTTTGTGTACAGTATATAATATATATTTGGTGAAATTTGATATTTTATGAACGGAGTATACTATATATTTTGCGGAAATTCAATATTTTATGTGCAGTATATAATATATTTGTTGAAATTTGATATGTTTTGTATTGTATATAAAACATATTTGGTGAAATTTGATATTTTAAGTACGGTATATAATATACACTTGGTGAAATTTGATATTTTATCTACAGTATATAATATATATTTGGTCAAATTTGATATTTTATGTACAGTGTAAAATATATATGAGGTGAAATTTGGTATTTTATATGCAGTATATCATACATAATTGGTGTACTTTGATATTTTATGTACAGTATTAAGATATATTTGATGTACTTTCATATTTTATGTACAACATATAGTATATATTTGATGAAATTTGATAGTTTATGTACAGTATATAGTGTATATTTGGTGAAATTTGATATTTTATGTACAGTATATGATATATATTAGGTGAAATTTTGTATTTTATGTACTGTATATAATATATATTTGGTGAAACTTTATATATTATGTACTGTATATAATATATAATTGGTGTACATTGATATTTTATGTACAGTATAAAATATATATTAGGTGTAGTTTTATATTTTAAATAAAGTATATAACATATATTTGGTGTATTTTGATATTTTATGTACAGTATATAATATATATTTGGAGTAATTTGATATTTTTTGTACAGTATAAAGTTTATATTTGGTGAAATTTGATATTTTATGTACAGTATACAATATATATTCGGTGCACTTTGATATTTTATGTACAGTATATAATATATATTTGTTGAAATTTGATATATTATGTACGGTATATAATATATATTTGGTGAAAATTGACATTTCATGGACAGTATATAGTATATATTTCATAAAATTCGATATTTTATGTATAGTATATAATATACACTTTGTGAAATTTGATATTTTATATACAGTATATAGTATATATTTGGTGTACTTTGATATGTTATATACAGTATATAGTACATATTTGTTGTAGTTTGATATTTTATATACAGTATATAATATATATTTGGTGAAATTGGCTATTTTATGTACAGTATATAATATATATTTGGTGTAGTTTGATATTTTATATACAGTTTGTAATATATATTTGATGAACTTTGATATTTTATGTTCAGTGCATAATATATATTTAGTGTACATTCGTATTTTATGTGCAGTTCATAGTATATATTTGATGAAATTTGATATTTTATGTACAGTATAAAGTATATATTTGGTGAAATTTGATATTTTATGTACAGTATAATATATATATTTAGTGTACTTTGATATTTTATGTACAGTATATCATATATATTTGGTGAAATTTGATATTTTATGTGCAGTATCTCATATATTTTGATGTACTTTCATATTTTATCCACAGTATCTAATATAGATTTGGTGTACTTTCATATTTTGTGTACAGTATGTAATATATATTTAGTGAAATTTGATATTTTATTTACAGTACATAATATGAAGAGTATATAATATATGTGGTGAAATTTGATATTTTGTGTACAGTATATAATATACATTTGGTTTACTTTGATATTTTAGGTACAGTATGTAATATATATCTTGTGTACTTTGATATGTGATGTACAGTATCTAATATATATTTGGGAAAATTTCATATTTTATGTACAGTATATAATATATATTTGGTGAAATTTGATATTTTTGTACAGTATATCATATATATTTGGTGAAATTTGTTATTTTATGTGCAGTATATCATATATATTTGATGTATATTAATATTTTATGGACAGTATATAATATATATTTGGTGAAATTTGATATTTTATGTACAGTATATAATATGTATTTGTTGAAATTATATATATTGTGTACAGTATGTGGTATATATTTGCTGAAGTTTGATATTTTATTTACAGTATATAATGTATATTTGCTATACTTTTACATTTTATGTACAGTATATAATATATATTTGGTGTACTTAGATATTTTATGTACAGTATATAATATATATTTCATGATATTTGATATTTTATAAACATTATATAATATATATTTGATTTACTTTGATATTTACTTTCATATTTCATGTACAGTATATTATATATTTGGTGAAATTTGGTATTTTATGTACAGTATATAATATATATTTCGTGAAATATGATATTTTATGAAATTTGGTATTTTATGTATGGTAAATAATATATATTTGTTGTATTTTGACATTTTATGTGCAGTATGTAATATACATTTGGTGTACTTTGATATTTTATGTACAGTATACAATATATATTTGGTGAAATTTGATATTTTATGTAGAGTATATAATATACATTTGGTGAAGTTTCATATTTAATGTACAGTATATAATATATCTTAGGTGATATTTGACATTTTATGTACAGTATATAATGTGTATTTATTGCATTTTGACATTTTATGTACATTATATAAAATATATTTGTTTTAGTTTTATATTTTATGTACAGTATATAGTAGATATTTGGTGAAATTTGATATATTATGTACAGCAAATAATATATAGTTGGTGTAGTTTAATATTTTATATAAAGGAAGTAGCATATATTTGGTGAAATTTGATATTTTATGTAGAGTATATAATATATATTCGGTGCACTTTGATATTTTATGTACAGTATATAATATATATTTGTTGAAATTTGATATATTATGTACGGTATATAATATATATTTGGTGAAAATTGACATTTCATGGACAGTATATAGTATATATTTCATAAAATTCGATATTTTATGTATAGTATATAATATACACTTTGTGAAATTTGATATTTTATATACAGTATATAGTATATATTTGGTGTACTTTGATATGTTATATACAGTATATAGTACATATTTGTTGTAGTTTGATATTTTATATACAGTATATAATATATATTTGGTGAAATTGGCTATTTTATGTACAGTATATAATATATATTTGGTGTAGTTTGATATTTTATATACAGTTTGTAATATATATTTGATGAACTTTGATATTTTATGTTCAGTGCATAATATATATTTAGTGTACATTCGTATTTTATGTGCAGTTCATAGTATATATTTGATGAAATTTGATATTTTATGTACAGTATAAAGTATATATTTGGTGAAATTTGATATTTTATGTACAGTATAATATATATATTTAGTGTACTTTGATATTTTATGTACAGTATATCATATATATTTGGTGAAATTTGATATTTTATGTGCAGTATCTCATATATTTTGATGTACTTTCATATTTTATCCACAGTATCTAATATAGATTTGGTGTACTTTCATATTTTGTGTACAGTATGTAATATATATTTAGTGAAATTTGATATTTTATTTACAGTACATAATATGAAGAGTATATAATATATGTGGTGAAATTTGATATTTTGTGTACAGTATATAATATACATTTGGTTTACTTTGATATTTTAGGTACAGTATGTAATATATATCTTGTGTACTTTGATATGTGATGTACAGTATCTAATATATATTTGGGAAAATTTCATATTTTATGTACAGTATATAATATATATTTGGTGAAATTTGATATTTTTGTACAGTATATCATATATATTTGGTGAAATTTGTTATTTTATGTGCAGTATATCATATATATTTGATGTATATTAATATTTTATGGACAGTATATAATATATATTTGGTGAAATTTGATATTTTATGTACAGTATATAATATGTATTTGTTGAAATTATATATATTGTGTACAGTATGTGGTATATATTTGCTGAAGTTTGATATTTTATTTACAGTATATAATGTATATTTGCTATACTTTTACATTTTATGTACAGTATATAATATATATTTGGTGTACTTAGATATTTTATGTACAGTATATAATATATATTTCATGATATTTGATATTTTATAAACATTATATAATATATATTTGATTTACTTTGATATTTACTTTCATATTTCATGTACAGTATATTATATATTTGGTGAAATTTGGTATTTTATGTACAGTATATAATATATATTTCGTGAAATATGATATTTTATGAAATTTGGTATTTTATGTATGGTAAATAATATATATTTGTTGTATTTTGACATTTTATGTGCAGTATGTAATATACATTTGGTGTACTTTGATATTTTATGTACAGTATACAATATATATTTGGTGAAATTTGATATTTTATGTAGAGTATATAATATACATTTGGTGAAGTTTCATATTTAATGTACAGTATATAATATATCTTAGGTGATATTTGACATTTTATGTACAGTATATAATGTGTATTTATTGCATTTTGACATTTTATGTACATTATATAAAATATATTTGTTTTAGTTTTATATTTTATGTACAGTATATAGTAGATATTTGGTGAAATTTGATATATTATGTACAGCAAATAATATATAGTTGGTGTAGTTTAATATTTTATATAAAGGAAGTAGCATATATTTGGTGAAATTTGATATTTTATGTAGAGTATATAATATATATTTGGTGTACTTTCATATTTTATGTACAGTATATTATATATTTGGTGAAATTTGATATTTTATGTTCACTATATAATATTTATTTGGTTAATTTTGATATTTTATGAAATTTGGTATTTTATGTACAGTATATAGTATATACTTTATGTGCAGTATATAATATATATTTGATTTACTTTGATATTTACTTTCATATTTTATGTACAGTATAGTATATATTTGGTGAAATTTGGTATTTTATGTAGAGTGTATAATATATATTTGGTGAAATTTGATATTTTATGAAATTTGGTATTTTATGTACAGTATAAAATATATATTTGCTGTATTTTGACATTTTATGTACAGTATATATTATATATTTGGTGTACTTTAATATTTTATGTACAGTATACAATATATATTTGGTGAAATTTGATATTTTATGAAATTTGATATTTTATGTACAGCATATACTATATATTTTATGTGCAGAATATACTATATATTTGATTTACTTTGATATTTACTTTCATATTTTATATACAGTATGTTATATATTTGAGGTAATTTGATATTCTATGTACAGTATATAATATATAATTGGTGAAATTTGATATGTTCTGAAAATTGATATTTTATATACAGTATATAATACATATTTGTTGAAACTTGATATTTTATGTACAGTATTTGGTATATATTTGGGGAAGTTTGATATTTCATCTACAGTATATAATGTATATTTTCTATACTTTTACATTTCATGTACAGTATATAATATATATTTGTTGTACTTTGATATTTTATGTACAGTATAAAATATATATTTGATGAAATTTGATATTTTATATACAGTATATAACGGATATCTGGTGTACTTTGATATTTTATGTACAGTATAAAATATATATTAGGTGTAGTTTGATATTTTAAATACAGTATATAACATATATTAGGTGTATTTTGATATTTTATGTACAGTATATAATATATATTTTGTGTACTTTGATATTTTGTGTACAGTATATAATATATATTTGATGAAATTCGATATTTTATGTACAGTATATAATATATACTTGGTGTACCTTTATATTTTATGTACAGTATAAAATATATATGAGGTGTAGTTTGATATATTAAATACAGTATATAACATATATTAGGTGTATTTTGATATTTTATGTACAGTATATAATATGTATTTTTTGCATTTTGACATTTTATGTACATTATATAATATATATTTGGTGTAGTTTTATATTTTATGTACAGTATGTAATATATATTTGGCGTTTTTTTATATTTCATGTACAGTATATTGTATATATTTGGTGAAATTTGACATTTTATGTACAGTATATAATATATGTTTGTTGAAGTTTCATATTTTATATACAGTATATTGTATATATTTGTTGAAATTTGATATTTTATGTAGAGTATATAATATATATTTGTCATAGTTTCATATTTTATGTACAGTATATTATACATTTGGAGAAATTTGATATTTTATCTACAGTACATAATATATAATTCGTGAAATTTTAAATTTTATGCGCAGTATATAATATATATTTGGTGAAATTTGATATTTTATGTAGAGTATATAATATATATTTGTCAAAATTTGATATTTTATGTACAGTACAAAATATATATTTTGTAAAATTTGATATTTTATGTACAGTATATGATATATATTTGGTGAAATTTCATATTTTAAGTACAGTATTTAATATATATTTGGTGAAGTTTGATATTTTATTTAAGTATATAGTATATATTTGGTGAAGTTTGATATTTTATCTACAGTATAAGATATATATTTCGTATACTTTCATATTTTATGTAAAATATATAATATATATTTGGTGAAATTGGATATTTTATGTACAGTGTAAAATATATATTAGGTGTAGTTTGATATTTTATATACAGTATATAACATATATGTGGTGTATTTTGATATGTTATGTACAGTATACCATATATATTTGGTGAAATTTGATATTTTATGTAGAGTATATAGTATATATTTGGTTTACTTTGATATTTTATCAACAGTATACAATATATATTTGATTTAGTTTGATATTTTATGTACATTACATAATATATATTTGTTGTATTTTGACATTTTATGTGCAGTATATAATGTATATTTGGTAAAATTTCATATTTTATGTACAGTATATAATATATGTTAGTTGAAAATTGATATTTTACGTAAAGTATATTGTATATATTTGGTAAAGTTTGATATTTTATCTACAGTATAAGATATATATTTGGTATAATTTCATATTTTATGTACAGTATATAACATATATTTGGAGTACTTTGATATATTATGTACAGTATAAAGTATATATTTGGTGTAGTTTGATATTTTAAATACAGTATATAACATATATTTGGTGTATTTTGGTATTTTATGTACAGTATGTAATATATATTTTGTGTACTTTGATATTTTATGTACAGTATTTAATATATATTTGGTGTACTTTAATATTTTATGTACAGTATACAATATATATTTGGTGAAATTTGATATTTTATGTGCAGTATATTATATATTTTGTGAAATTTTATATTTTATGTAGAGTTTATAATATATTTTTGGTTTACTTTGATATTTTATCTACAGTATATAATATATATATGATTTAGTTTATTTTATATACATTATATAATATATATTTGTTGTATTTTGACATTTTACGTGCAGTATATAATATATATTTGGTTAAATTTGACATTTTATCTACACTATATAATATATATTTGTTAAAACCTGATATTTTACGTACAGCATATAGTATAAACTTGGTGAAGTTTGATATTTTATCTACAGTATAAGATATGTATTTGGTATACTTTCATATTTTATGTACAGTATATTATATATATTTGGTGTACTTTCATATTTTATGTACAGTATAAAATATATATTAGTTGTAGTTTGATATTTTGAATACAGGATATAACATATATTTGGTATATTTTGATATTTTATGTTCAGTATATAGTATATATTTTGTGTACTTAGATATATTATGTACAGTATATAATATTTATTTGATTTACTTTGATATTTACTTTCATATTTTATGTACAGTATGTTATATATTTGGTGAAATTTGATATTCTATGTACAGTATATAATATATGTGGTGAAATTTGATATGTTATGAAATTTGTTATTTTATGTACATTATATAATATATACTTTTTGAAATTTGATATTTTATGTACAGTATGTGGTATATATATGGTGAAGTTTGATATTTTATCTACAGTATAAGATATATATTTGGTATACTTTCATACTTTATGTACAGTATATAATACATATTTGGTGTACTTTGATATTTTAGGTACTGTATAATATATATATTAGGTGTAGTTTTATATTTCAAATACAATATACAACATATATTAGGTGTATTTTGATGTTTTATGTACAGTATAAAATATATATTTTGTGTACTTTGATATTATATGTACAGTATATAATATATGTTTGGTGAAATTTGATGTTTTATGTACAGAACATATATATTTCATGAAATTTCGTATTTTGGTGAGAGTATATAATATCTATTTGGTGAAATTTGATATTCTATGTACGGTATATAATATATATTTGGCGAAATTTGATATTTTGTGTACAGTATATAATATATATTTTGTGAAATTTGATATTTTATGAACAGTACATATTTTATATTTGGTGAAATTTGTTATTTTATGTAAAGTATATAATATATATTTGGTGAAGTTTGATATTTTATGTACGGTATCTGATTTATTTGGTGAAGTTTCATATTTAATGTTCAGTCTATAATACATATTTGGTGAAATTTGATATTTTATGTACTGTATATAATATGTATATGTTGCAATTTGACATTTTATGTACTTTATACAATATATATTTGGTGTTGTTTTATATTTTTTCTACAGTATATAATATATATTTGGTGAAATTTGATATTTTATGTACTGTATATAATATATATTTGGTGCTTTGATATTTTATATACAGAATATACCATATATTTGGTGAAATTTGATATTTTATGTAGAGTATATAATATATATTTGGTGTACTTTCACATATTATGTGCAGTATATTATATATTTGGAGAAATTTGATATTTTATGTACAGCATATAATATATATTTGTTGTATTTTCACATTTTATGTACAGTATATAATATATATTTGGTGTAGTTTGATATTTTATGTACAGTATACAATATATATTTGGAGAAACTTGATATTTTATTTACAGTATATTATATATTTGGTGAAATTTGATATTTTATGCAGAGAATATAATATATATTTGGTTTATTTTGATATTTTATCTACAGTATATAATGTATATTTGATTTAGTTTGATATTTTATGTACATTATATAATATATAATTGTTGTATTGTGACATTTTATGTGCAGTATATAATATATATTTGGTTAAATTTGATATTTTATATACAGTATATAATATATGATTGTTGAAATTTGATATTTTACGCACAGTATATAGTATATATTTATAGAAATTTGATATTTTATTCAAAGTATATAACATATGTTTGGTGTAATTTGGTATTTTATGTACAGAATATAACATGTTTGGTGAAATTTGGTATTTTAAGTACAGTATATAATATATATTTGGTGTACTTGGATATTTTATGTACAATATATAATATATCTTTAATGAAATTTAATATTTTATATACATTATATAATATATATTTGATTTACTTTGATATTTACTTTCATATTTTATGCACAGTATAGTGTATATTTGGTGAAATTTGATATTTTATGTACAGTATATTATATATATTTGGTGAAATTTGATTTTTTAAGAAATTTGATATTTTATGTATAGTATATAATATATATTTGTAGTATTTTGACATTTTATGTACAGTATATAATATATATTTGGCGTACTTTGTTATTTTATATAAAGTATTCAATATATATTTGGTGAAATTTGATATTTTATGTACAGTATATAATATATATTTGTTGTATTTTGACATTTTATGTACAGTATACAATATATATTTGTTGTACTTTGATATTTTATGTACGGAATACAATATATATTTGGTGAAATTTGATATTTTATGTACAGCGCATTATATATTTGGTGAAATTTGATATTTTATGTAGAGTATATAATATATATTTGGTTTATTTTGATATTTTATCTACAGTATACAATATATATTTGATTTAGTTTGATATTTTATGTACATTATATAAAATATATTTGTTGTATTTTGACATATTATGTGCAGTATATAATATATATTTGGTTAAATTTGATATTTTATATACAGTATAAAATATATGTTTGTTGAAATTTGATATTTTATGTACAGTATATAGTATATATTTGGTGAAGTTTGATATTTTATCTACAGTATAAGATATATATTTCATATACTTTCATATTTTATGTAAAATATATAATATACATTTGGTGAAATTGGATATTTTATGTACAGTGTAAAATATATATTAGGTGTAGTTTGATATTTTATATACAGTATATAACATATATGTGGTGTATTTTGATATGTTATTTACAGTATACCATTTATATTTGGTGAAATTTGATATTTTATGTAGAGGATATAGTATGTATTTGGTTTACTTTGATATTTTATCAACAGTATACAATATATATTTGATTTAGTTTGATATTTTATGTACATTACATAATATATATTTGTTGTATTTTGACATTTTATGTGCAGTATATAATGTATATTTGGTAAAATTTCATATTTTATGTACAGTATATAATATATGTTAGTTGAAAATTGATATTTTACGTAAAGTATATTGTATATATTTGGTAAAGTTTGATATTTTATCTACAGTATAAGATACATATTTGGTATAATTTCATATTTTATGTACAGTATATAACATATATTTGGAGTACTTTGATATTTTATGTACAGTATAAAGTATATATTTGTTGTAGTTTGATATTTTAAATACAGTATATAACATATATTTGGTGTATTTTGGTATTTTTTGTAGAGTATGTAATATATATTTTGTGTACTTTTATATTTTATGTACTGTATATAATATATATTTGGTGAAATCTGATATTTTATATACAGTACATAATATATATTTCGTGCAATTTGATATTTTATGTACAGTATATAATATATATTTGGAGAAATTTGATATTTTAAGTACAGTATGTAATATATATTTGGTGAAATTTGAGATTTTATGTACAGTACTGTATATATATTTCGTGAACTTTGATATTTTATGTACAGTATATATTATGTATTTGGTGAAATTTGATATTTTAAGTACAGTATATAATATATATTTGGTGATGTTTGATATTTTATGTATAATATATTATATATTTGGTGAAGTTTCATAATTAATGTACAGTATATAATAAATATTTGTTGAAATTTGATATTTTATGCACAGTATATAATATGTATTTGTTTCATTTTTACATTATATGTACATTATATAATATATCTTTGCTGTAGTGTTATATTTTATGTACAGTATACAGTATATATTTGGTGAAATTTGATATTTTATGTACAGTATATAATATATGTTTGGTGAAATTTGATATTTTGTGAAATTTGGTATTTTATGTACTGTATATAATATATTTTTGTTGTATTTTTACATTTTATGTACATTATATAATATATATTTGGTGTACTTTGATATTTTATGAACAGTATACAATATATATTTGGTGAAATTTGATATTTAATGTACAGTATATTATATATTTGGTGAAATTTGATATTTTATATAGAGTATATAAAATATATTTGGTTTAGTTTCATATTTTATCTATAGTATATAATATACATTTAATTTAGTTTGATATGTAATGTACATTATATAATATATTTGTTGTATTTTGACATTTTAAGGGCAGTATAAAATATATATTTGGTGAAATTTGATATTTTATATACAGTATATAATATATGTTTGTTGAAATTTGATATTTTACGTACAGTATATAGCATATATTTGGTGAAGTTTGATATTTTATCTACAGTATAAGATATATATTTGGTATGCTTTCATATTTTATGTACAGTAGATAGTATATATTTGGTGTATTTTGATGTTTTATGTCAGTAGAAAATAAATATTAGGTGCAGTTTGATATTTTAAATACAGTATATAACATACATTTGCTGTATTTTGATATTTTATGTACAGTACATAATATATATTTCGTGAAATTTGATATTTTATGTACCGTATATAATATATATTTGGTGAAATTTGATATTTTATGTACAGTGTATCATATATATTTGGAGAAATTTGATATTTTATGTGCAGTATCTCATATATTTTGATGTACTTTCGTATTTTATGCACAGTATCTAATATAGATTTGGTGTACTTTGATATTTTGTGTACAGTATGTAATATATATTTAGTGAAATTTGACATATTATATAAAGTATATAATATATGTTTTGGGGAAATTCGATATTTTATGTACAGTATATTATATATGGTGAAATTTGATATATTTTGTACAGTATATAATATATATTTTGTTAAATTTGATATTTTATGTACAGTACATAATACATATCTGGTGTACTTTTATATTTTGTATACAGTATACAATGTAAGTTTGGTGAAATTTGACATTTTACGTACAGTATATAATATATATTTGGAGAAATTTGATATTTTATGTACAGTATATAATATATATTTGGTGAAATTTGATATTTTAAGTTCCCCATAAAATATATATTTGGTGAAATTTGATATTCCATCTACAGTATATTATATATATCTGGTGAAATTTGGTATTTTATGTACAATATATAATATATATTTGGTGAAATTCTATATTTTATGTACAGTATATAATATATGTTTCGTGAAATTTGATATTTTATATACAGTATATAAGATATATTTGGTGTACTTTCATATTTTATGTACAGAATATAATATATATTTGGTGAAATGTGATATTTTATATATATTATATAATGTATATTTGTTGAAATTCGATATTTTATGTACAGTATATAATGTATATCTGGTGAAATTTGATATTTTATATACAGTATATACTATATATTTGGTGTACTTTGATATTTTATATACAGTGTATAGTATATATTTGGTGTACTTTGATATTTTATGTACAGTATATAATATATATTTTGTGTACTTTGATATTTTATTTACAGTATATAATATATATTGGGTGAAATTTGATATTTTATCTACAGTATAAGATATATATTTGGTATACTTTCATATTTTATGTACATTATAGAGTATATATTTGGTGTATTTTGATATTTTATGTACAGTAGAAAATATATATTAGGTGTAGTTTGATATTTTAAATACAGTATTTAACATATATTTGGTGTATTTTGATATTTTATGTACAGTATATAATATATCTTTTGTGTACTTTGATATTTTACGTACAGTATATAATATATATTGTGTGAAATTTGATATTTTATGTACAGTACATAATATATATTTCGTGAAATTTGATATTTTACGTACAGTATATAATATATATTTGGGGAAATTTCAAATTTTATGTACGATATATAATATATATTTGGCGAAATTTGATATTTTATGTTCAGTACATAATATATATTTCGTGAAATTTGACATTTTATGTACAGAATATAGTATATATTTGGTGAAATTCGATATTTTTTGTAGAGTATATAATATATATTTGGTGAAATTTGATATTTTATATACAGTATATGGTATATATTTAGTGTACTTGGATATTTTATATACACTATATAGTATATATTTGGTGTAGTTTGATATTTTGTGTACAGTATATAATATATATTTGGTGTACTTTCATATTTTATGTACAATATACAGTATATATTAGGTAAAATTTGATATTCAATGTACAGTATATAATATATATTTGGTGAAATTTGATGTTTGATGTGCAGTACATAATGTATATTTCGTGAAATTTGATATTTTATGTACAGTATATAATATATATTTGGTGAAATTTGATATTTTATGTACTGTATATAATACATATTTCGTGAAATTTGACTTTTTATGTACAGTATACAGTATATATTTGGTGAAATTCGATATTTTGTGTACAGTATATAGTATATATTTGGTGAAATTTGATATTTTATATACAGTATATAGTATATATTTGGTGTAGTTTGATATTTTATACACAGTATTTTGTATATATTTGGGGTCCTTTGATATTTTATATACAGTATATAACATATGTTTGGTGTACTTTCATATTTTATGTACAGTATACAGAGCATATTTGGTGAAATTTGATATTTAATGTAGAGTATATAATATATATTTTATGAAATTTGATATTTTATGTACAGTACGTAATATATATTTCATGAAATTTGATATTTTATGTACAGTATATAATATATATTTGGTGAAATTTAATATTTTATGTACAGTATATCATATATATTTGGTGAAATTTGATATTTTATGTGCAGTATCTCATATATTTTGATGTACTTTCATATTTTTTGCACAGTTTCTAATGTAGATTTGGTGTGTTTGATATTTTGTGTGCAGTGTGAAATATATAATTGGTGAAATTTGATATTTCATTTACAGTATATAATATATATTTTGAGGAAATTCGATATTTTATGTACAGTATATAATATATATGGTGAAGTTTGATATGTTTTGTACAGTATATAATATTTATTTGGTGAAATTTGATATTTTATGTACAGTATATGCTATATATTTGGAGTACTCTGATATTTTATATACAGTATATAGTATATATTTGGTGAAATTTGGTATTTTATATACACTGTATAATATATATTTGGTGTACTATGATATTTTATGTACGGTATATAATATATATTTGGTGTACTTTCATATTTTATGTACAGTTTACAGTATATATTTGGTGAAATTTGATATTTATTGTACAGTATATCATATATATTTGGTGAAATTTGATATTTTATGTGCTGTATCTCACATATATTTGAAGTACTATCATATTTTATGCACAGTATCTAATATAGTGTTGGTGTACTTCTATATTTTGTGTACAGTATATAATATATATTGGGTGAAATTTGATATTTTATGTACAGTATATAATATATATTTTGGGGAAATTCGATATTTCATGTACAGTTTATAATATATATGGTGAAATTTGATATGTTTTGCAAAGTATATAATATATATTTCGTGAAATTTGATATTTTAAGTACAGTATATAGTATATATTTGGTGAAATTTCATATTTTATGTACCGCAAACAATATATATTTTTTGAAAGTTGTTATTTTAAGAACAGTATATTATACATATCTGGTGGAATTTGGTATTTTATGAACATTATATAATATATATTTTGTGAAATTGGATATTTTATGTACAGTGTACAATATATATTTGGTGAAATTTGATATTTTATATACAGTATATAGTATATATTTGGTGTACTTTGATATTTTATGTACAGTATAGAATATATATTTGGTGTACTTTCATATTTTATGGACAGTATAGAGTACATATTTGGTGAAATTTGATATTTAATGTACGGTATATAATATATATTTGGTGAAATTTTATATTGTATGTACAGTAAATAATATACGTTTGATGAAATATGATATTTTACGTACAATATATAATATATATTAGGTAAAATTTTATATTTTATGTGCAGAATATAATATATATTTTGTGAAATTTAATATTTTATGTACAGTATATAATATATATTTGGTACACTTTGATATTTTTTGAGCAGTATAAAATATATATTAGGTGAAATATGATATTTTAATTACAGTACATGACATATATTTTGTGTATTTTGTTATTGTACGTATAGTATCTAATTTATATTTGGTGTAATCTGATATTTTTTGTACACGATATAATATATATTTGGTGAAATTTGATATTTTATCTACAGTATATAATATAATTTTGGTGTACTTGGCTATTTTATGTATAGTATATAATATATATTTGGTGAAATTTGATATTTAATGTACGGTATATAATATATATTTGGTGAAATTTGATATTGTATGTACAGTAAATAATATACGTTTGATGAAATATGATATTTTACGTACAATATATAATATATATTAGGTAAAATTTTATATTTTATGTGCAGAATATAATATATATTTTGTGAAATTTAATATTTTATGTACAGTATATAATATATATTTGGTACACTTTGATATTTTATGAGCAGTATAAAATATATATTAGGTGAAATATGATATTTTAATTACAGTACATGACATATATTTTGTGTATTTTGTTATTGTACGTATAGTATCTAATTTATATTTGGTGTAATCTGATATTTTTTGTACACGATATAATATATATTTGGTGAAATTTGATATTTTATCTACAGTATATAATATAATTTTGGTGTACTTGGCTATTTTATGTATAGTATATAATATATATTTGGTGAAATTTGATATTTTATGTACTGTATATCATACATATTAGGGGAAATTTGATATTTTTTGTGCAGTATCTCATATATATTTGATGTACTTTCATATTTTATGCACAGTATCTAATGTAGATTTGGTGTACTTTGATATTTTGTGTACAGTATATAATATATATTTGGTGAAAATTGATATTTTATGTACAGTATTTAATATATATTTGGTGTACTTTAATATTTTATGTACAGTATACAATATATATTTGGTGAAATTTGATATTTTATGTGCAGTATATTATATATTTTGTGAAATTTTATATTTTATGTAGAGTTTATAATATATTTTTGGTTTACTTTGATATTTTATCTACAGTATATAATATATATATGATTTAGTTTATTTTATATACATTATATAATATATATTTGTTGTATTTTGACATTTTACGTGCAGTATATAATATATATTTGGTTAAATTTGACATTTTATCTACACTATATAATATATATTTGTTAAAACCTGATATTTTACGTACAGCATATAGTATAAACTTGGTGAAGTTTGATATTTTATCTACAGTATAAGATATGTATTTGGTATACTTTCATATTTTATGTACAGTATATTATATATATTTGGTGTACTTTCATATTTTATGTACAGTATAAAATATATATTAGTTGTAGTTTGATATTTTGAATACAGGATATAACATATATTTGGTATATTTTGATATTTTATGTTCAGTATATAGTATATATTTTGTGTACTTAGATATATTATGTACAGTATATAATATTTATTTGATTTACTTTGATATTTACTTTCATATTTTATGTACAGTATGTTATATATTTGGTGAAATTTGATATTCTATGTACAGTATATAATATATGTGGTGAAATTTGATATGTTATGAAATTTGTTATTTTATGTACATTATATAATATATACTTTTTGAAATTTGATATTTTATGTACAGTATGTGGTATATATATGGTGAAGTTTGATATTTTATCTACAGTATAAGATATATATTTGGTATACTTTCATACTTTATGTACAGTATATAATACATATTTGGTGTACTTTGATATTTTAGGTACTGTATAATATATATATTAGGTGTAGTTTTATATTTCAAATACAATATACAACATATATTAGGTGTATTTTGATGTTTTATGTACAGTATAAAATATATATTTTGTGTACTTTGATATTATATGTACAGTATATAATATATGTTTGGTGAAATTTGATGTTTTATGTACAGAACATATATATTTCATGAAATTTCGTATTTTGGTGAGAGTATATAATATCTATTTGGTGAAATTTGATATTCTATGTACGGTATATAATATATATTTGGCGAAATTTGATATTTTGTGTACAGTATATAATATATATTTTGTGAAATTTGATATTTTATGAACAGTACATATTTTATATTTGGTGAAATTTGTTATTTTATGTAAAGTATATAATATATATTTGGTGAAGTTTGATATTTTATGTACGGTATCTGATTTATTTGGTGAAGTTTCATATTTAATGTTCAGTCTATAATACATATTTGGTGAAATTTGATATTTTATGTACTGTATATAATATGTATATGTTGCAATTTGACATTTTATGTACTTTATACAATATATATTTGGTGTTGTTTTATATTTTTTCTACAGTATATAATATATATTTGGTGAAATTTGATATTTTATGTACTGTATATAATATATATTTGGTGCTTTGATATTTTATATACAGAATATACCATATATTTGGTGAAATTTGATATTTTATGTAGAGTATATAATATATATTTGGTGTACTTTCACATATTATGTGCAGTATATTATATATTTGGAGAAATTTGATATTTTATGTACAGCATATAATATATATTTGTTGTATTTTCACATTTTATGTACAGTATATAATATATATTTGGTGTAGTTTGATATTTTATGTACAGTATACAATATATATTTGGAGAAACTTGATATTTTATTTACAGTATATTATATATTTGGTGAAATTTGATATTTTATGCAGAGAATATAATATATATTTGGTTTATTTTGATATTTTATCTACAGTATATAATGTATATTTGATTTAGTTTGATATTTTATGTACATTATATAATATATAATTGTTGTATTGTGACATTTTATGTGCAGTATATAATATATATTTGGTTAAATTTGATATTTTATATACAGTATATAATATATGATTGTTGAAATTTGATATTTTACGCACAGTATATAGTATATATTTATAGAAATTTGATATTTTATTCAAAGTATATAACATATGTTTGGTGTAATTTGGTATTTTATGTACAGAATATAACATGTTTGGTGAAATTTGGTATTTTAAGTACAGTATATAATATATATTTGGTGTACTTGGATATTTTATGTACAATATATAATATATCTTTAATGAAATTTAATATTTTATATACATTATATAATATATATTTGATTTACTTTGATATTTACTTTCATATTTTATGCACAGTATAGTGTATATTTGGTGAAATTTGATATTTTATGTACAGTATATTATATATATTTGGTGAAATTTGATTTTTTAAGAAATTTGATATTTTATGTATAGTATATAATATATATTTGTAGTATTTTGACATTTTATGTACAGTATATAATATATATTTGGCGTACTTTGTTATTTTATATAAAGTATTCAATATATATTTGGTGAAATTTGATATTTTATGTACAGTATATAATATATATTTGTTGTATTTTGACATTTTATGTACAGTATACAATATATATTTGTTGTACTTTGATATTTTATGTACGGAATACAATATATATTTGGTGAAATTTGATATTTTATGTACAGCGCATTATATATTTGGTGAAATTTGATATTTTATGTAGAGTATATAATATATATTTGGTTTATTTTGATATTTTATCTACAGTATACAATATATATTTGATTTAGTTTGATATTTTATGTACATTATATAAAATATATTTGTTGTATTTTGACATATTATGTGCAGTATATAATATATATTTGGTTAAATTTGATATTTTATATACAGTATAAAATATATGTTTGTTGAAATTTGATATTTTATGTACAGTATATAGTATATATTTGGTGAAGTTTGATATTTTATCTACAGTATAAGATATATATTTCATATACTTTCATATTTTATGTAAAATATATAATATACATTTGGTGAAATTGGATATTTTATGTACAGTGTAAAATATATATTAGGTGTAGTTTGATATTTTATATACAGTATATAACATATATGTGGTGTATTTTGATATGTTATTTACAGTATACCATTTATATTTGGTGAAATTTGATATTTTATGTAGAGGATATAGTATGTATTTGGTTTACTTTGATATTTTATCAACAGTATACAATATATATTTGATTTAGTTTGATATTTTATGTACATTACATAATATATATTTGTTGTATTTTGACATTTTATGTGCAGTATATAATGTATATTTGGTAAAATTTCATATTTTATGTACAGTATATAATATATGTTAGTTGAAAATTGATATTTTACGTAAAGTATATTGTATATATTTGGTAAAGTTTGATATTTTATCTACAGTATAAGATACATATTTGGTATAATTTCATATTTTATGTACAGTATATAACATATATTTGGAGTACTTTGATATTTTATGTACAGTATAAAGTATATATTTGTTGTAGTTTGATATTTTAAATACAGTATATAACATATATTTGGTGTATTTTGGTATTTTTTGTAGAGTATGTAATATATATTTTGTGTACTTTTATATTTTATGTACTGTATATAATATATATTTGGTGAAATCTGATATTTTATATACAGTACATAATATATATTTCGTGCAATTTGATATTTTATGTACAGTATATAATATATATTTGGAGAAATTTGATATTTTAAGTACAGTATGTAATATATATTTGGTGAAATTTGAGATTTTATGTACAGTACTGTATATATATTTCGTGAACTTTGATATTTTATGTACAGTATATATTATGTATTTGGTGAAATTTGATATTTTAAGTACAGTATATAATATATATTTGGTGATGTTTGATATTTTATGTATAATATATTATATATTTGGTGAAGTTTCATAATTAATGTACAGTATATAATAAATATTTGTTGAAATTTGATATTTTATGCACAGTATATAATATGTATTTGTTTCATTTTTACATTATATGTACATTATATAATATATCTTTGCTGTAGTGTTATATTTTATGTACAGTATACAGTATATATTTGGTGAAATTTGATATTTTATGTACAGTATATAATATATGTTTGGTGAAATTTGATATTTTGTGAAATTTGGTATTTTATGTACTGTATATAATATATTTTTGTTGTATTTTTACATTTTATGTACATTATATAATATATATTTGGTGTACTTTGATATTTTATGAACAGTATACAATATATATTTGGTGAAATTTGATATTTAATGTACAGTATATTATATATTTGGTGAAATTTGATATTTTATATAGAGTATATAAAATATATTTGGTTTAGTTTCATATTTTATCTATAGTATATAATATACATTTAATTTAGTTTGATATGTAATGTACATTATATAATATATTTGTTGTATTTTGACATTTTAAGGGCAGTATAAAATATATATTTGGTGAAATTTGATATTTTATATACAGTATATAATATATGTTTGTTGAAATTTGATATTTTACGTACAGTATATAGCATATATTTGGTGAAGTTTGATATTTTATCTACAGTATAAGATATATATTTGGTATGCTTTCATATTTTATGTACAGTAGATAGTATATATTTGGTGTATTTTGATGTTTTATGTCAGTAGAAAATAAATATTAGGTGCAGTTTGATATTTTAAATACAGTATATAACATACATTTGCTGTATTTTGATATTTTATGTACAGTACATAATATATATTTCGTGAAATTTGATATTTTATGTACCGTATATAATATATATTTGGTGAAATTTGATATTTTATGTACAGTGTATCATATATATTTGGAGAAATTTGATATTTTATGTGCAGTATCTCATATATTTTGATGTACTTTCGTATTTTATGCACAGTATCTAATATAGATTTGGTGTACTTTGATATTTTGTGTACAGTATGTAATATATATTTAGTGAAATTTGACATATTATATAAAGTATATAATATATGTTTTGGGGAAATTCGATATTTTATGTACAGTATATTATATATGGTGAAATTTGATATATTTTGTACAGTATATAATATATATTTTGTTAAATTTGATATTTTATGTACAGTACATAATACATATCTGGTGTACTTTTATATTTTGTATACAGTATACAATGTAAGTTTGGTGAAATTTGACATTTTACGTACAGTATATAATATATATTTGGAGAAATTTGATATTTTATGTACAGTATATAATATATATTTGGTGAAATTTGATATTTTAAGTTCCCCATAAAATATATATTTGGTGAAATTTGATATTCCATCTACAGTATATTATATATATCTGGTGAAATTTGGTATTTTATGTACAATATATAATATATATTTGGTGAAATTCTATATTTTATGTACAGTATATAATATATGTTTCGTGAAATTTGATATTTTATATACAGTATATAAGATATATTTGGTGTACTTTCATATTTTATGTACAGAATATAATATATATTTGGTGAAATGTGATATTTTATATATATTATATAATGTATATTTGTTGAAATTCGATATTTTATGTACAGTATATAATGTATATCTGGTGAAATTTGATATTTTATATACAGTATATACTATATATTTGGTGTACTTTGATATTTTATATACAGTGTATAGTATATATTTGGTGTACTTTGATATTTTATGTACAGTATATAATATATATTTTGTGTACTTTGATATTTTATTTACAGTATATAATATATATTGGGTGAAATTTGATATTTTATCTACAGTATAAGATATATATTTGGTATACTTTCATATTTTATGTACATTATAGAGTATATATTTGGTGTATTTTGATATTTTATGTACAGTAGAAAATATATATTAGGTGTAGTTTGATATTTTAAATACAGTATTTAACATATATTTGGTGTATTTTGATATTTTATGTACAGTATATAATATATCTTTTGTGTACTTTGATATTTTACGTACAGTATATAATATATATTGTGTGAAATTTGATATTTTATGTACAGTACATAATATATATTTCGTGAAATTTGATATTTTACGTACAGTATATAATATATATTTGGGGAAATTTCAAATTTTATGTACGATATATAATATATATTTGGCGAAATTTGATATTTTATGTTCAGTACATAATATATATTTCGTGAAATTTGACATTTTATGTACAGAATATAGTATATATTTGGTGAAATTCGATATTTTTTGTAGAGTATATAATATATATTTGGTGAAATTTGATATTTTATATACAGTATATGGTATATATTTAGTGTACTTGGATATTTTATATACACTATATAGTATATATTTGGTGTAGTTTGATATTTTGTGTACAGTATATAATATATATTTGGTGTACTTTCATATTTTATGTACAATATACAGTATATATTAGGTAAAATTTGATATTCAATGTACAGTATATAATATATATTTGGTGAAATTTGATGTTTGATGTGCAGTACATAATGTATATTTCGTGAAATTTGATATTTTATGTACAGTATATAATATATATTTGGTGAAATTTGATATTTTATGTACTGTATATAATACATATTTCGTGAAATTTGACTTTTTATGTACAGTATACAGTATATATTTGGTGAAATTCGATATTTTGTGTACAGTATATAGTATATATTTGGTGAAATTTGATATTTTATATACAGTATATAGTATATATTTGGTGTAGTTTGATATTTTATACACAGTATTTTGTATATATTTGGGGTCCTTTGATATTTTATATACAGTATATAACATATGTTTGGTGTACTTTCATATTTTATGTACAGTATACAGAGCATATTTGGTGAAATTTGATATTTAATGTAGAGTATATAATATATATTTTATGAAATTTGATATTTTATGTACAGTACGTAATATATATTTCATGAAATTTGATATTTTATGTACAGTATATAATATATATTTGGTGAAATTTAATATTTTATGTACAGTATATCATATATATTTGGTGAAATTTGATATTTTATGTGCAGTATCTCATATATTTTGATGTACTTTCATATTTTTTGCACAGTTTCTAATGTAGATTTGGTGTGTTTGATATTTTGTGTGCAGTGTGAAATATATAATTGGTGAAATTTGATATTTCATTTACAGTATATAATATATATTTTGAGGAAATTCGATATTTTATGTACAGTATATAATATATATGGTGAAGTTTGATATGTTTTGTACAGTATATAATATTTATTTGGTGAAATTTGATATTTTATGTACAGTATATGCTATATATTTGGAGTACTCTGATATTTTATATACAGTATATAGTATATATTTGGTGAAATTTGGTATTTTATATACACTGTATAATATATATTTGGTGTACTATGATATTTTATGTACGGTATATAATATATATTTGGTGTACTTTCATATTTTATGTACAGTTTACAGTATATATTTGGTGAAATTTGATATTTATTGTACAGTATATCATATATATTTGGTGAAATTTGATATTTTATGTGCTGTATCTCACATATATTTGAAGTACTATCATATTTTATGCACAGTATCTAATATAGTGTTGGTGTACTTCTATATTTTGTGTACAGTATATAATATATATTGGGTGAAATTTGATATTTTATGTACAGTATATAATATATATTTTGGGGAAATTCGATATTTCATGTACAGTTTATAATATATATGGTGAAATTTGATATGTTTTGCAAAGTATATAATATATATTTCGTGAAATTTGATATTTTAAGTACAGTATATAGTATATATTTGGTGAAATTTCATATTTTATGTACCGCAAACAATATATATTTTTTGAAAGTTGTTATTTTAAGAACAGTATATTATACATATCTGGTGGAATTTGGTATTTTATGAACATTATATAATATATATTTTGTGAAATTGGATATTTTATGTACAGTGTACAATATATATTTGGTGAAATTTGATATTTTATATACAGTATATAGTATATATTTGGTGTACTTTGATATTTTATGTACAGTATAGAATATATATTTGGTGTACTTTCATATTTTATGGACAGTATAGAGTACATATTTGGTGAAATTTGATATTTAATGTACGGTATATAATATATATTTGGTGAAATTTTATATTGTATGTACAGTAAATAATATACGTTTGATGAAATATGATATTTTACGTACAATATATAATATATATTAGGTAAAATTTTATATTTTATGTGCAGAATATAATATATATTTTGTGAAATTTAATATTTTATGTACAGTATATAATATATATTTGGTACACTTTGATATTTTTTGAGCAGTATAAAATATATATTAGGTGAAATATGATATTTTAATTACAGTACATGACATATATTTTGTGTATTTTGTTATTGTACGTATAGTATCTAATTTATATTTGGTGTAATCTGATATTTTTTGTACACGATATAATATATATTTGGTGAAATTTGATATTTTATCTACAGTATATAATATAATTTTGGTGTACTTGGCTATTTTATGTATAGTATATAATATATATTTGGTGAAATTTGATATTTAATGTACGGTATATAATATATATTTGGTGAAATTTGATATTGTATGTACAGTAAATAATATACGTTTGATGAAATATGATATTTTACGTACAATATATAATATATATTAGGTAAAATTTTATATTTTATGTGCAGAATATAATATATATTTTGTGAAATTTAATATTTTATGTACAGTATATAATATATATTTGGTACACTTTGATATTTTATGAGCAGTATAAAATATATATTAGGTGAAATATGATATTTTAATTACAGTACATGACATATATTTTGTGTATTTTGTTATTGTACGTATAGTATCTAATTTATATTTGGTGTAATCTGATATTTTTTGTACACGATATAATATATATTTGGTGAAATTTGATATTTTATCTACAGTATATAATATAATTTTGGTGTACTTGGCTATTTTATGTATAGTATATAATATATATTTGGTGAAATTTGATATTTTATGTACTGTATATCATACATATTAGGGGAAATTTGATATTTTTTGTGCAGTATCTCATATATATTTGATGTACTTTCATATTTTATGCACAGTATCTAATGTAGATTTGGTGTACTTTGATATTTTGTGTACAGTATATAATATATATTTGGTGAAAATTGATATTTTATGTACAGTATATAATATCTATTTTGGGGAAATTCGATATTTTATGAGCAGTATATAATATATGTTTGTGAAATTTCTTTTGCTTTGTAATGTATATAATATATATTTTTGGTGAAATTTGATGTTTTAAGTACTGTATATAATATATATTTGCTGAAATTTGATATTTTATCTATAGTATATAATATATATTCGGTGAAATTTGACATTTTATGTACAGTATACAGTATATATTTGGTGAAATTTGATATTGTATGTACAGTATATAATATATATTTGGTGAAATTTGCTATTTTATGTACAGTATATGATATAAATTTTGTGGAAATTCGATATTTTATGTGCAGAATATAACATATGTTGGTGAAATTTGGTAAGTTTTGTACTGTATATAATATATATTTGGTGAAATTTGATATTTTAAGTACAGTATGTAATATATATTTGGTGAAATTTGATATTTTATCTACAGTATATAATATATACTCGGTGAAATTTGACATTTTGTGTACAGTATAGAGTATATGTATGGTGAAATTCGATATTGTATGTACAGTATATAATATATATTTGGTGAAATTTGATATTTTATGTACAGTATATACCATATATTTGGTGTACTTTCATATTTTATGTACAGCATTTAGTATATATTTCGTAAAATTTCATATTTTATATACAGTATACAGTATATATTTGGTGAAATTTGATATTTTATGTACAGTGTATGAGATATGTTTGGTGAAATTTCATATTTTATGTACAGTATATAATATATATTTTGGGAAATTAGATATTTTATGTACAGTATATAATAAATATTTGATGAAATTTGATATTTTATGTACAGTATACAGTGTATATTTGGTGAAGTTTGATATGATATCTACAGTATATGATATATATTAGGTATAAGTGTATATTTCATATACAGCATAGAATATATATTTGGTGTACTTTCATATTTTATGTACAGCTTATAATAAATATTTGTTGATATTTGATATTTATGTACAGTATAATGTATATATTTGATATGCTTTGATATTTTATTTACTGTATATAATATAAATTAGTTGTATTTTGACATTTATGTACACTATATAATATATATTGGATGAAATTGGATATTTTATGTAGACTATATAATATATACTTGGTGAAATTTTATATTTTATGTCCACTATATAATATATATTTGGTGCAATTTCATGTTACATGTACAGTATGTAGTATATATTTGGTGAAATTTGATATTTTATGTACAGTATTTAATATATATTTGGTGTACTTTGATATTTTTTGTACAGTATATGATATATATTTGGTGAATTTTGATATTTTATGTACGGTATATAAGATATATTTGGTGAAATTTCACATTTTATGTTCAGTATATATTGTATATTTTGTGAAATTCGATATTTTATATACAGTATATAATATATGCTTGGTGAAATTTGATATTTTATACACAGTATACAGTATATATTTGGTGTACTTTGATATGTTATATACAGTATATAGTACATATATGATGTACTTTGATATTTTATGTACAGTATATAATATATACTTGGGGTACATTCATATTTTATGTTCAGTTTATAGTATATATTTTGTGAAATTTGATATTTAATGTACAGTATATAATATATATTTGGTGAAATTGTATATTTTATGCACAGTATATAATAAATATTTGGTTTACATTGATATTTTATGTACAGCATGTAATATATATTTGATGAAATTTGATATTTTATGTACAGTGTGTAATATATATTTGGTGTACATTCATATTTTATGTGCTGTACATGGTAAATATTAGGGGGAAATTTGATATTTTATGTACAGTATAAAATATATCTTTGGTGAAATTTGATATTTTATATACAGTATATAATATATATTTGCAGTACTTTGATATTTTATGTACAGTATATCATATGTATTTGGTGAAATTTGATATTTTATGTGCAGTATATCATATATATTTGATGTACACTCAAATTTTTTGCACAGTATATAACAAGTATTTGGTGTTCTTTGATATTTTGTGTACAGTATGTAATATATATTTGGTGAAATTTGATATTTTATATACCGCATATACTATATATTTTGTGAAATTTAATATTTTATGTAGAGTATATTATATATATCAGGTGAAACGTGGTATTTTATGTACAGTATGTAATATATATTTGGTGAAATTTTATATTTAATGTACATTATATAATATGTATTTGGTGAAAATTGATATTTTATGTACAGTACATAATATATATTTGGTGAACTTTGATATTTTATGTACAGTGCATAATATATATTTGGTGACATTTGATATTTTATGTACAGTATATAATATGTATTTGGTGTAATTTGTTATTTATTGTCCTGTATAAAATATATATTTTGTGAAATTTGATATTTTATGTGCAGTGTATCTTATATATTTGATGTACTTTCAAATTTTTTGCATAGTACATAATAAGTATTTGGTGTTCTTTGATATTTTGTGTACAGTATGTAATATATATTTGGTGAAATTTGATATTTTATGTAGAGTATATAATATATATTTTGTGAAATTTGATATATTATGTACCGCATATAATATATATTTGGTGTAATTTGATATTTTATGTACACTATATTATATATATCTGGTGAAATTTGGTATTTTATGTATAGTATATAATATGTATTTGATGTACTTTAAAATTTTGTGCATAGTATATAATAAGTATTTGGTGTTCTTTGATATTTTGTGTACAGTATGTAATATATATTTGTTGAAATTTGATATTTTATGTACAGTATATAATATATATTTGGAAAAATTTGATATTTTATGTACCGCATATAATCTATATTTGGTGTAATTTGATATTTTATGTAGAGTATATTATATATATCTGGTGAAATTTGGTATTTTATGTATAGTATATAATATGTATTTGGTGAAATTCGATATTTTATGTACAGTATATAATATATAATTGTTGAAATTTGATATTTTATGTACAGTATATAATATATATTTTGGGAAATTCAAAATTTTATGTACAGCATATAATATGTATTTCGTGAAATTTGATATTTTATATACAGTATATTGTATATATTTGCTGAAATTTGATATTTTATATACTGTATATAATATATATTTGGTGTACTTTCATATTTTATGTACAGTATATTATATGTTTGGTGAAATTTGATATTTTATGTACAGTATATTATATATATTTTGTGTACGTTCATATTTTATCTGCAGTATATATTGTGTATTTGGTGAAATTTGATATTTTATGTATAGTATATTATATATTTTGTGAAATTTGATATTTTATGTAGTGTATATAATATATATTTGGTTTACTTTGGTATTTTATCTACAGTATATAATACATATATGATTTAGTTTGATATTTTATGTAAATTATATAATATATATTTGTTGTATTTTGACATTTTATGTCCAGTATGTAGTATATATTTGGTTAAATTTGATATTTTATCTGCACGATCTAATATATATTTGTTGAAGTTTCATATTTTACGTACAGATTATAGTATATATTTGGTGAAGTTTGATATTTTATGTGCAGTGTAAGATTTGTATTTGGTATAATTTCATATTTTATGTACAGTATATAATATATATTTGGTGAAATTTTATATTTTGTACAGTATATAATCCATATTTGGTGTTCTTTTATATTTTATATACAGTATACAATATATTTTTGTTGAAATATGATATTTTATGTGCAGTATATAATATATATTTGGTGAAATTTGATATTTTATGTACAATATATAATATATATTTGGTGAAATTTGATATTTTATGTACAGTATAAAGTATATATTTGGTGAAGTTTGATGTTTTATCTACAGTATTTAATGTTTATTTGGTATAGTTTGATATTTTATGTACAGTATATAATATATCCTTGGTGAAATTTGATATTTTATGGACATTATATAATATACATTTGGTGTACTTTTTTATATTATATACAGTGCACTATATATATTTGTTTAAATTTGATATTGTAAGTACAGTATATAATATATATTTGGTGAAATTTGATATTTTATGTACAGTATATAATATATATTTGTTGTACTTTCATATTTTATGTACAATACATTATATATTAGGTGAAATTTGATATTTTATACACAGTATATAATATTTATTTCGTGAAATTTGATGTTTTGTGTACAATATGTAGTATATATTTCATGAAATTTGATACTTTATGTAAACTATATAATATATGTTTGGTGAAATTTGATATTTTATATACAGTATATAATATATATTTGGTGAAATTTGATATTATGTATACAGTATATCATATATAATTGGTGTACATTCATATTTTATGTACTGTATGTAAGATATATTTGGTGTACTTTCATATTTTATGTACAGCATATAGTATATATTTGGTGAATTTTGATACTTTATGTACAGTCTATAGTATATATTTGGCGAAATTTGATATTTTATGTACAGTATATAACATATATTTGGTGTACTTTCATATTTTATGTAGAGCATATAGTACATATTTGGTGAAATTTTATATTTTTTATACAGTATACAGTATATATTTGGAGAAATTTGATATTTTATGTACAGTATATAATATATATTTGGTGAAATTTGACATTTTATTTACAGTATATTGTATGTATCTGTTGAAATTCAATATTTTATGTATGGTATATAATATATATTTGGTGAAATTTGATATTGTATATACATTATGTACTATATATTTGGTGTACTTTGATATTTTATGTACAGTATATAATATATATTTGGTGAATTTTGACATTTTATGTACATTATTTCATATATATTTGTAGAAATTTTATATTTTATGTGCAGTATCTCATATATATTTGATGTACTTTCATATTTTATGCACACTATATAATATATATTTGGTGTACTTTGATATTTTATGTACAGTATAAAATATATATTTGGTGTTGTTTGATATTCTATGTACAGTATATAATACATATTTGGTGTATTTTTATATTTTATGTACAGTACATAGTATATATTTGGTGAAGTTTGATATTTTATATACAGTATATAGTATATATTTGGTGTACTTTGATATGTTTTATACAGTATTTAGCACATATTTGGTGTACTTTGATATTTAATGTACAGTATATAATATATATTTGGTGTACTTTCATATTTTATGTACAGTATATAGTATATATTTTCTGAAATTTGGTATTTAATGTACAGTATGTAATATATATTTGGTGAAATTTGATATTTTTTGTACAGTATATAATATATGTTTCGGGAAATTAGATATTTTATGTACAGTAGATAATATATATGTGGTGAAATTTGATATTTTATGTACAGTATATAGTATATATTTCTTGAAGTTTGATATTTTATGTACAGTATGTAATATATATTTGGTGAAATTTGATATTTTATATACAGTATATCATACATATTTGGTGTACTTTGATATTTAATGTACAGTATATAATATATATTTGGTGTACTTTCATATTTTATGTTCAGTATATAGTATATATTTGCTGACATTTGATATTTAACGTAGAGTATATAATATATATTTGGTGAAATTTGATATTTTATGTACAGTATATAATATTTATTTCGGGAAATTAGATATTTTATGTACAGTACATAATATATATTTGGTGAAATTTGACATTTTATGTACAGTATATAGTATATATTTTTTGAAATTTGATATTTTATTTACAGTATATAATATATATTTGGTGAAATTTGATATTTTATATACATTATATACTATATATTTGGTGTTCTTTGATATTTTGTGTACAGAATATAATATATATTTTTTAAAATTTGATGTTATATGTACAGTATATAACATATATTTGGTGAAGTTTGTTACTATATGTACAGCATGTAATATATATTTGTGAAATTTGATATTTTATGTACAGCATATAATATATATTTGGTGAAATTTGACATTTTATGTGCAGTATATAGTATATATTTGGTGAAATTTGATATTCTATGTACAGTATATAATATATATTTGTTGTAGTTTGATATTTTATGTATATTATATAATATATATTTGGTGTAGTTTGATATTTTATGTAGAGTATATAATATATGTTTGGTGAAATTTGATATTTAATGAAATTTCATATTTTATGTACATTATATAATATATATTTGATTTACTTTGTTATTTACTTTTTTATTTTATGTACAGTATAGTATATGTTTGTTGAAATTAGATATTTTTTGTACACTATACAATATATGTTTGGTGAAATTTGATATTTTATGTACCGTATATTATATGTTTTGTGAAAGTTGATATTTTACATACAGTATATTACATATTTGGTGAAATATGTTATTTTATTTACAGTACATAATATATATTTGGTGAAATTTGATATTTTATGGACTGTATATTATATATATTTGGTGAAAATTGATATATTATGTACAGTACATAATATATATTTGGTGAAATTTGATATTTTATGTACAGTATACAGTATATATTTGGTGAAATTTGATATTTTATGTACATTATATTATATATTTGGTGAAATTTGATATTTTATGTACAGTGTATTATATATTTGGTGAAATTTGATATTTTATGTACAGTGTATAATATATATTTGGTGAAATTTGAGATTTTATGTGCAGTATATAATATATATTTGGTGAAATATGATATTTTATGGACAGTATACTATATATATTTGGTGAAAATTGATATATTATGTACAGTACATAATATGTATTTGGTGAAATTTGACATTTTATGTGTAATTCATAATATATCTTTGGTGAAATTTGATATTTTATGTACAGAATATAATATGTATTTAGTGAAAATTGACATTTTATGTGCAGTACATAATATGTATTTGGTGAAATTTGATATTTTATGTACAGTATATGATATACATTTGGTGTTCTTTGATATTTTTTGTACAGTATATCACATATATTTGGTTAAATTTGATATTTTATGTACAGTATATAATATATATTTGGTGTAGTTTGATATTTTAAGTACAGTATATAATATATACTTGGTGTTCTTTCATATTTAATGTACAGTATATAGTATATATTTGGTAAAATTTGATATTTTATGTAGAGTTTATAATATATATTTGGTGAAATTTGATATTTTATGTACAGTGTATAATGTACATTTGGTGAAGTTTGATATTTTATGTACAGTATATAATATATCTTTGGTTAAATTTGATATTTTATGTACAGTATATAATTTATATTTGTTGTATTTTGATATTTTATGTACAGTATACAATATATATTTGGTGAAATTTGATATTTAATGTACAGTATATAATATATATTTGTTGAAAATTGATATTTCATGTACTGTATATAATATATATTTTGTGAAATTTGATATTTTACGTACTGTTTATGATATATATTTGGTGAAATTGGATATTTAATGTACAGTATATAATATATATTTGGTTAAATTTGGTATTTTATGTACAGTATAAAATATATATTTGGTGAAATTTGATATTTTATGTACAGTATATAATATATATTTGGTGAAAATTGATATTTCAAGTACTGTATATAATATATATTTTGTGAAACTTGATATTTTATGTACTGTATGTGATGTATATTTGGTGAAATTTGATATTTTATGTACAGTATATAATATATATTTGGTGAAGTGATATATTTTATGTACAGTATATAATATATATTTGGTGTACTTTGATATTTTATGTACAGTATGTAATATGTGTTTGGTGTACTTTGATATTTAATGAACAGTATATAATATATATTTGATGAAGTTTGATATTTTATGTACAGTATATAATATATATTTGGTGTACTTTGATATTTTATGTACAGTTTTTAATACATATTTGATTTACTTTGATATTTTATGTACAGTATATAATATATATTTGGTGAAATTTGACATTTTATGTAAAGCATATAGTATATATTTGGTGAAATTCGATATTTTATGTACAGTATATAATATATATTTGGTGAAATTTGATATTTTAAATGCAGTATATAGTATATATTTGGTGTACTTTCATATTTTATGTACAGTTTACATCATATATTTGGTGAAATTTGATATTGTATGTATAGTACATAACATACATTTGGTGAAATTTGATATTTTATATACAGTATATAATATATATTTGGTGTACTTTGATATTTTATGTACAGTGCTTAATATATATTTGGGGAAATTCGATATTTAAAATACAGTATATAATATATATGATGAAATTTGATATGTTTTGCACAGTATATAATATATATTTGTTGAAATTTGATATTTTAAGTACAGTATATCAGATGTAATTGGTGAAATTTGATATATTATGTACAGTTTATTATATATATTTTCTGTACTTTTATATTCTATATACAGTCTACAGTATATATTTGGTGAAATTTGATATTTTATGTACAGTGTATTTTATATATCTTTTGAAATTTGGTATTTTATAAACAGTATATAATATATATTAGGTGAAATAGGATATTTTATGTACAGTATATAATATACATTTCGTGAAATTTGATATTTTATGTACAGTGTATAATATATATGAGGTGAAATTTGGTATTTTATATACAGTATATCATACATAATTGGTGTACTTTGTTATTTTATGTACAGTATGTAACATATATTTGGTGTACTTTCATGTTTTATGTACAACATATAGTATATATTTGATGAAATTTGATAGTTTATGTACAGTATATAGTATATATTTGGCGAAACTTGATATTTTATGTACAGTATATAATATATATTTGGTGTACTTTGATATTTTATGTACAGTATATGAGATATATTTGGTGAAAATTGATATTTTATGTACAGTATATAATATACATTTGGTGAAATTTGACATTTTATGTACAGTATTTAGTATACATTTGGTGAAATTCGATATTGTATGTACAGTATATAATATATATTTGGTGAAATTTGATATTTTATGTACAGTGTATAATATATATGAGGTGAAATTTGGTATTTTATATAGAGTATATCATACATAATTGGTGTACTTTGATATTTTATGTACAGTATGTAAGATATATTTGGTGTACTTTCATATTTTATGTACAACATATAGTATATATTTGATGAAATTTGATAGTTTATGTACAGTATATAGTATATATTTGGCGAAATTTGATATTTTATCTACAGTATATAACATATATTTGGTATACTTTCATACTTTATGTACAGCATATAGTATAAATTTGGTGAAATTTCACATTTTGTGTACAGTATACAGTATATATTTGGTGAAATTTGATGTTTCATGTACAGTATATGAGATATGTTTGGTGACATTTCATATTTTATGTACAGTATATAATATATATTTGGTGTAGTTTGATATTTTAAGTACAGTATATAGTATATACTTGGTGCTGTTTCTTATTTAATGTACAGTATATAGTATATATTTGGTGAAATTTGATATTTTATGTGCAGTATAAAATATATATTTGGTGTACATTGATATTTTATATACAGCATGTAATGTATACTTGGAGAAATTTGATATTTTATGTACAGTATAAAATATATATTTGGTGAAATTCGATATTTTATATACAGCATATAATATATATTTGTTGTACTTTGATATTTTATCTACAGTATCTAATTTATATTTGGTGCAATTTGGTATTTTATGTAGAGTATATAATATGTATTTGTTGAGATTTGATATTTTATGTACAGTATATAGTATATATTTGGCAAAGTTTGATATTTTATCTACAGAATATTTTATATATTTGGTATTCTTTTACATTTTATGTACAGTACATAATATATATTTGGTGTAATTTCATATTTTATGCACAGTATATTATATATTTGATGAAATTTGATATTTTATGTACTGTTTATAATATATATTTAATTTACTTTTATATTTAAGGTACAGTATATAATATATATTTGGTATACTTTGATATTTTATGTACAGTATATAATATATATTTGATTTACTTTGATATTTTATGTACAGTACATATATATTTGTTGTATTTTGACATTTTATGTACAGTATATATTATATATTTGGTGTTCTTTGATACTGTATGTACAGTATATAATATATATTTGTTGTTATTTGATATTTTAAGTAAGGTATATAGTGTATATTTGGTGAAGTTTGATATTTTACCTACAGAATATCACATATATTTGGTATACTGTTATATTTTATATACAGTATATAATATATATTTGGTGTACTTTCATATTTTATATACAGTATATTATATATTTGATATAATTTGATGTTTTATGTAGAGTATAACATATATATCTGATTTACTTTGATATTTTAAGTACAGTATATAATATATATTTGATGTATTTTGACATTCATGTACAGTATATAATATATATTTGGTGAAATTTGATATTTCATGAAATTTGATATTGTATGTACATTATATAATATATATTAGATTTACTTTGATATTTACTTTAATATTTTATGTACAGTATAGAATATATTTGGTGTAATTTGATATTTTATTTACAGTATATAATATATATTTGGTGAAATTGGATATTTTATGAAATTTGATATTTTATGTACAGTGTATAATATATATTTGGTGTATTTTGACATTGTATGTACAGTATATAATATATATTTGGTGTACTTTGATATTTTATGTGCAGTATTGAATATATATTTGTTGAAATTTGATATTTTATGTACAGTATAGAATATATATTTGGTGTAGTTTGATATTTTATGTACAGTATATAATATATAACTGATTTAATTTGATATTTTAGGTACAGTAGATAATATATATTTGTTGTTTTTTGACATTTTATCTACAGTATATAATTTATATTTGGTGTTCTTTGATATTGTATGTACAGTATATAATATATATTTGATGAAATTTGATATCTTATGTACAGTATATAGTATATATTTGTTGAAGTTTGATATTTTATCTACAGAATAACATATATATTTGGTATGCTTTTATATTTTATATACAGTACGTAATATATATTTGGTGTACTTTCATGTTTTATGTGCAGTACATAGTATATATTTGGTGAAATTTGATGTTTTATGTACAGTATAAATTATATATTTGGTGAAATTTGATATTTTATGTGCAGTATATAATATATATTTGGTGTACTTTGATATTTTATGTACAGTGTATAATATATATTTGGTGAAATTTGATGTTTTAAGTGCAGTATATCATATATATTTGGTGAAATTTGATATTTTATTGCAGTATATCATATATATTTGATGTACTTTCAAATTTCATGCACAGTATATAATAAATATTTGGTGTTCTTTGATATTTTGTGTACAGAATATAATATATATTTTTTAAAATTTGATATTATATGTACAGTATATAACATATATTTGGTGAAGTTTGATACTTTATGTACAGCATGTAATATATATGTCGTGAAATTTGATATTTTATGTGCAGCATATAATATATATTTGGTGAAATTTAATATTTTATATACAGTATATAGTATATATTTGTTGTACTTTGATATGTTTTATACAGTATATAGCACATATTTGGTGTTCTTTGATATTTAGTGAACAGTATATAATATATATTTTTTGTACTTTCATATTTTTTGTACTGTATATAGTATATATTTGGTGAAATTTGACATTTTATGTACAGTATATAATATATATGTGGTGTACTTTCATATTTTGTGCACAGTATCTAATATAGATTTGGAGTACTTTGAAATTTCTTGTACAGTATATAATACATATTTTGTGAAATTTGATATTTTATGTACAGTATACAATATATATTGGGTGAAATTTGATGTTTTGTGTACAGTATGTAGTATATATTTCGGGAAATTTGATATTTTATGTACAGTATATAGTATATATTTGGTGAAATTTGATGTTTTATCTACAGTATACAATACATATTTGGTGAAGTTTGAAATTTTATTTACAGTATATAATATATATTTGGTGAAATTTGATATTTTATGTACAGTATATAATATATATTTGGTGTACTTTCATGTTTTATGTTCAGCATATTATATAAGTGGTGAAATTTGATATTTTATGGTCAGTATGTAGAATTTATATGGTGAAATTAGATGTTTTGTGTACAGTATGTAGTATATATTTCGTGAAATTTGATATTTTATGTGCAGTACATAGTACATATTTGGTGATATTTGATAATGTATGTACAGTATAAAATATGTATTTGGTGAAATTTGATATTTTATGTACAGTATATGATATATATTTGGTGTAGTTTGATATTTTATGTACAGTATATAATATATATTTGGTGAAATTTGATATTTTATGTACAGTATGTAATATATGTTTGGAGAAATTTCATATTTTATGTACAGTATATAATATATATTTGGTGAAATTTGATATTTCATGTACAGTATATAGTATATACTTGTTGAAATTCGATATTTTATGTACGGTATATACTATATAGTAGGTGTACTTTGATATTTTATGTACAGTATATAATTAATATATGGTGTAGTTTGATATTTTGTGTACTGTATACAATATATATTTGGTGAAATTTGATATTTTATGTTCAGTATATAATATATATTTGGTGAAATTTGATATTTTATGTGCAATATATAGTATATATTTGGTGAAATTTGATATTTTATGTACAGTATATAATATGTATTTGGGGAAAATTGATATTTTATGGGCAGTATATAATATATATTTGGTGAAATTTGATATTTTATGTACAGTGTATAATATATATTTGGTGTACTTTGGTATTTTAAGTACAGTACATAATATATATTTGGTGAAATTTGATATTTTATGTACGGTATATAACATATACTTGGTGAAATTTGAAATTTATGTACAGTATATAATTTATATTTGGTGCACTTTGATATTCTATGTACAGTATAAAGTATATATTTGGTGTACTTTGATATTTTCTGTACAGTAAAAAATATATATTTGGTGTACTTTGATATTTTATGTACAGTATATAATACAAATTTGCTGTATTTTGATATTTTATGTACAGTACATAGTATATATTTGGTGAAGTTTGATATTTTATCTACAGTATATGATATGTATTTGGTATACTTTTATATTTTATGTAGACTATATAATATATATTTGGTGAAATTTGATATTTTATGTACAGTGTATAATATGTATTTGGTGAAATTTGATATTTTATATACAGTATATAATATATATTTGGTGTACTTTGATATGATTTATTCAGTATATAGCACATATTTGGTGTACTTTGATATTTAATGTACAGTATATAATATATATTTGGTGTACTTTCATATTTTATGTTCAGTATATAGTATATATTTGCTGACATTTGATATTTAACGTAGAGTATATAATATATATTTGGTGAAATTTGATATTTTATGTACAGTATATAATATTTATTTCGGGAAATTAGATATTTTATGTACAGTACATAATATATATTTGGTGAAATTTGACATTTTATGTACAGTATATAGTATATATTTTTTGAAATTTGATATTTTATTTACAGTATATAATATATATTTGGTGAAATTTGATATTTTATATACATTATATACTATATATTTGGTGTTCTTTGATATTTTGTGTACAGAATATAATATATATTTTTTAAAATTTGATGTTATATGTACAGTATATAACATATATTTGGTGAAGTTTGTTACTATATGTACAGCATGTAATATATATTTGTGAAATTTGATATTTTATGTACAGCATATAATATATATTTGGTGAAATTTGACATTTTATGTGCAGTATATAGTATATATTTGGTGAAATTTGATATTCTATGTACAGTATATAATATATATTTGTTGTAGTTTGATATTTTATGTATATTATATAATATATATTTGGTGTAGTTTGATATTTTATGTAGAGTATATAATATATGTTTGGTGAAATTTGATATTTAATGAAATTTCATATTTTATGTACATTATATAATATATATTTGATTTACTTTGTTATTTACTTTTTTATTTTATGTACAGTATAGTATATGTTTGTTGAAATTAGATATTTTTTGTACACTATACAATATATGTTTGGTGAAATTTGATATTTTATGTACCGTATATTATATGTTTTGTGAAAGTTGATATTTTACATACAGTATATTACATATTTGGTGAAATATGTTATTTTATTTACAGTACATAATATATATTTGGTGAAATTTGATATTTTATGGACTGTATATTATATATATTTGGTGAAAATTGATATATTATGTACAGTACATAATATATATTTGGTGAAATTTGATATTTTATGTACAGTATACAGTATATATTTGGTGAAATTTGATATTTTATGTACATTATATTATATATTTGGTGAAATTTGATATTTTATGTACAGTGTATTATATATTTGGTGAAATTTGATATTTTATGTACAGTGTATAATATATATTTGGTGAAATTTGAGATTTTATGTGCAGTATATAATATATATTTGGTGAAATATGATATTTTATGGACAGTATACTATATATATTTGGTGAAAATTGATATATTATGTACAGTACATAATATGTATTTGGTGAAATTTGACATTTTATGTGTAATTCATAATATATCTTTGGTGAAATTTGATATTTTATGTACAGAATATAATATGTATTTAGTGAAAATTGACATTTTATGTGCAGTACATAATATGTATTTGGTGAAATTTGATATTTTATGTACAGTATATGATATACATTTGGTGTTCTTTGATATTTTTTGTACAGTATATCACATATATTTGGTTAAATTTGATATTTTATGTACAGTATATAATATATATTTGGTGTAGTTTGATATTTTAAGTACAGTATATAATATATACTTGGTGTTCTTTCATATTTAATGTACAGTATATAGTATATATTTGGTAAAATTTGATATTTTATGTAGAGTTTATAATATATATTTGGTGAAATTTGATATTTTATGTACAGTGTATAATGTACATTTGGTGAAGTTTGATATTTTATGTACAGTATATAATATATCTTTGGTTAAATTTGATATTTTATGTACAGTATATAATTTATATTTGTTGTATTTTGATATTTTATGTACAGTATACAATATATATTTGGTGAAATTTGATATTTAATGTACAGTATATAATATATATTTGTTGAAAATTGATATTTCATGTACTGTATATAATATATATTTTGTGAAATTTGATATTTTACGTACTGTTTATGATATATATTTGGTGAAATTGGATATTTAATGTACAGTATATAATATATATTTGGTTAAATTTGGTATTTTATGTACAGTATAAAATATATATTTGGTGAAATTTGATATTTTATGTACAGTATATAATATATATTTGGTGAAAATTGATATTTCAAGTACTGTATATAATATATATTTTGTGAAACTTGATATTTTATGTACTGTATGTGATGTATATTTGGTGAAATTTGATATTTTATGTACAGTATATAATATATATTTGGTGAAGTGATATATTTTATGTACAGTATATAATATATATTTGGTGTACTTTGATATTTTATGTACAGTATGTAATATGTGTTTGGTGTACTTTGATATTTAATGAACAGTATATAATATATATTTGATGAAGTTTGATATTTTATGTACAGTATATAATATATATTTGGTGTACTTTGATATTTTATGTACAGTTTTTAATACATATTTGATTTACTTTGATATTTTATGTACAGTATATAATATATATTTGGTGAAATTTGACATTTTATGTAAAGCATATAGTATATATTTGGTGAAATTCGATATTTTATGTACAGTATATAATATATATTTGGTGAAATTTGATATTTTAAATGCAGTATATAGTATATATTTGGTGTACTTTCATATTTTATGTACAGTTTACATCATATATTTGGTGAAATTTGATATTGTATGTATAGTACATAACATACATTTGGTGAAATTTGATATTTTATATACAGTATATAATATATATTTGGTGTACTTTGATATTTTATGTACAGTGCTTAATATATATTTGGGGAAATTCGATATTTAAAATACAGTATATAATATATATGATGAAATTTGATATGTTTTGCACAGTATATAATATATATTTGTTGAAATTTGATATTTTAAGTACAGTATATCAGATGTAATTGGTGAAATTTGATATATTATGTACAGTTTATTATATATATTTTCTGTACTTTTATATTCTATATACAGTCTACAGTATATATTTGGTGAAATTTGATATTTTATGTACAGTGTATTTTATATATCTTTTGAAATTTGGTATTTTATAAACAGTATATAATATATATTAGGTGAAATAGGATATTTTATGTACAGTATATAATATACATTTCGTGAAATTTGATATTTTATGTACAGTGTATAATATATATGAGGTGAAATTTGGTATTTTATATACAGTATATCATACATAATTGGTGTACTTTGTTATTTTATGTACAGTATGTAACATATATTTGGTGTACTTTCATGTTTTATGTACAACATATAGTATATATTTGATGAAATTTGATAGTTTATGTACAGTATATAGTATATATTTGGCGAAACTTGATATTTTATGTACAGTATATAATATATATTTGGTGTACTTTGATATTTTATTTACAGTATATGAGATATATTTGGTGAAAATTGATATTTTATGTACAGTATATAATATACATTTGGTGAAATTTGACATTTTATGTACAGTATTTAGTATACATTTGGTGAAATTCGATATTGTATGTACAGTATATAATATATATTTGGTGAAATTTGATATTTTATGTACAGTGTATAATATATATGAGGTGAAATTTGGTATTTTATATAGAGTATATCATACATAATTGGTGTACTTTGATATTTTATGTACAGTATGTAAGATATATTTGGTGTACTTTCATATTTTATGTACAACATATAGTATATATTTGATGAAATTTGATAGTTTATGTACAGTATATAGTATATATTTGGCGAAATTTGATATTTTATCTATAGTATATAACATATATTTGGTATACTTTCATACTTTATGTACAGCATATAGTATAAATTTGGTGAAATTTCACATTTTGTGTACAGTATACAGTATATATTTGGTGAAATTTGATGTTTCATGTACAGTATATGAGATATGTTTGGGGAAATTTCATATTTTATGTACAGTATATAATATATATTTGGTGTAGTTTGATATTTTAAGTACAGTATATAGTATATACTTGGTGCTGTTTCTTATTTAATGTACAGTATATAGTATATATTTGGTGAAATTTGATATTTTATGTGCAGTATAAAATATATATTTGGTGTACATTGATATTTTATATACAGCATGTAATGTATACTTGGAGAAATTTGATATTTTATGTACAGTATAAAATATATATTTGGTGAAATTCGATATTTTATATACAGCATATAATATATATTTGTTGTACTTTGATATTTTATCTACAGTATCTAATTTATATTTGGTGCAATTTGGTATTTTATGTAGAGTATATAATATGTATTTGTTGAGATTTGATATTTTATGTACAGTATATAGTATATATTTGGCAAAGTTTGATATTTTATCTACAGATTATTTTATATATTTGGTATTCTTTTACATTTTATGTACAGTACATAATATATATTTGGTGTAATTTCATATTTTATGCACAGTATATTATATATTTGATGAAATTTGATATTTTATGTACTGTTTATAATATATATTTAATTTACTTTTATATTTAAGGTACAGTATATAATATATATTTGGTATACTTTGATATTTTATGTACAGTATATAATATATATTTGATTTACTTTGATATTTTATGTACAGTACATATATATTTGTTGTATTTTGACATTTTATGTACAGTATATATTATATATTTGGTGTTCTTTGATACTGTATGTACAGTATATAATATATATTTGTTGTTATTTGATATTTTAAGTAAGGTATATAGTGTACATTTGGTGAAGTTTGATATTTTACCTACAGAATATCACATATATTTGGTATACTGTTATATTTTATATACAGTATATAATATATATTTGGTGTACTTTCATATTTTATATACAGTATATTATATATTTGATATAATTTGATGTTTTATGTAGAGTATAACATATATATCTGATTTACTTTGATATTTTAAGTACAGTATATAATATATATTTGATGTATTTTGACATTCATGTACAGTATATAATATATATTTGGTGAAATTTGATATTTCATGAAATTTGATATTGTATGTACATTATATAATATATATTAGATTTACTTTGATATTTACTTTCATATTTTATGTACAGTATAGAATATATTTGGTGTAATTTGATATTTTATTTACAGTATATAATATATATTTGGTGAAATTGGATATTTTATGAAATTTGATATTTTATGTACAGTATATAATATATTTTTGTTGTATTTTGACATTGTATGTACAGTATATAATATATATTTGGTGTACTTTGATATTTTATGTACAGTATAGAATATATATTTGTTGAAATTTGATATTTTATGTACAGTATAGAATATATATTTGGTGTAGTTTGATATTTTATGAACAATATATAATATATAACTGATTTAATTTGATATTTTAGGTACAGTAGATAATATATATTTGTTGTTTTTTGACATTTTATCTACAGTATATAATTTATATTTGGTGTTCTTTGATATTGTATGTACAGTATATAATATATATTTGATGAAATTTGATATCTTATGTACAGTATATAGTATATATTTGTTGAAGTTTGATATTTTATCTACAGAATAACATATATTTGGTATGCTTTTATATTTTATATACAGTACGTAATATATATTTGGTGTACTTTCATATTTTATGTACAATACATAATATATATTTGATTAAATTTGATGTTTTATGTAGAGTATATAATATGTATTTGATTTACTTAGATATTTTATGTACAGTATATAATATATATTTGATGTATTTTGACATTTCTGTACAGTATATAATATATATTTGGTGAAATTTGATATTTCATGAAATTTGAAATTTTATGTACATGGTATAATATATATTTGATTTACTTTGATATTCACTTTCATATTTTATGGGCAGTATAGTATATATTTGGTGTAATTTGATGTTTTATGTACAGCATATAATACATATTTGGTGAAATTTGATATTTTATGAAATTTGATACTTTATGTACAGTATATTATATATTTGTTGTATTTTGATATTTTATGTACAGTATATAATATATATTTGGTGTAATTTGATATTTTATGTACAGTATAGAATATGGTTGAAATTTGATATTTTATGTACAGTATATTATATATTTGGTGAAATTTGATATTTTATGTAGAGTAAGTAATATATATTTGGTTAACTTTGATATTTTATCTACAGTATATAATAAATATTTGATTTAGTATAATATTTTATGTACATTATGTCATATATATTTGTTGTATTTTGACATTTTATGTGCAGTATATAATGTATATTTGGTTAAATTTGATATTTTATGTACAGTACATAATATATATTTGGTGAAATTTGATATTTTACTTACAGTGTATGATATATATTTGGTGAAATTTGATATTTTATGTACAGTATATGATATATATTAGGTGAAATTTTATATTTTATATATAGTATATAATATATATTTGGTGAAATTTGATATTTTATGTACAGCATATCATATAACTTTGGTGAAATTTGATATTTTATCTGCAGTATCTCATATATATTTGACGTACTTTCATATTTTATGCACAGTATCTAATATATATTTGGTGTACTTTGATATTTTGTGTACGGTATATAATATATATTTGGAGAAATTTGATATTTTATGTACAGTATATAATATATATTTGGTGAAATTTGATATTTTATGTACAGTATGTAATATTTACTTGGTGAAATTTGATATTTTATGTACAATATATAGTATATATTTGGTGAAATTTGATATTTTATCTACAGTATATAATACATATTTGGTGAAGTTTGATATTTTGTATACAGTATATAGTATACTTTTGGTGAAATTTGATATTTTATGTACAGTGTATAATATATTTTTGGTGTACTTTCATATTTTATGTACAATATATTATATACTTGGTAAAATTTGGTATTTTTTGAACAGTATATTATATTTATATGGTGAAATTTGTTGTTTTGTGTACAGTATATTGTAAATATTTCGTGAAATTTGATGTTTTATGTACACTATATTATATATATTAGGTGAAATTTGATATTTTATGTACAGTATATAATATATATTTGATGAAATTTGATATTTTATTTACAGAATATAATATATATTGGGTGAAATTTGATATTTTGTATACAGTATATATGATATATTTGGTGTACTTTCATGTTTTATGTACAGAATATAATATATATTTGGTGAAATTTGATAATTTATGTACACTGTATAATGTATATTTGGTTAAATTTCATATTATCTGTACAGTATATTATATATTTGGTGAAATTTGATATTTTATGTACAGTAAATAATATATATTTGGCGTCCTTTGATATTTTATGTACAGTATATAATATATATTTGCTGAAATTTGATATTTAATGTACAGTATATAATATGTATTTGGTGAAATTGTATATTGTATGTACTGTATATAATATACATTTGGTGTACTTTTATATTTTATGTACAGTATGTAATATATATTTGATGAAATTTGATATTTTACGTACGGTGTATAATATATATTTGGTGTACTTTCATATTTTATGTGCAGTACATAGAATATATTTCGTGAAATTTGATATTTTATGTACTGTATGATATATATATTTGGTGAAATATGATATTTTATGTACAGTGTATAATATATATTTCGTGTACTTTTATATTTTATGTACAGTATTTTATATATATTTGGTGAAATTTGATATTTTATGTACAGTGTATCATATATATTTGGTGAAATTTGATATTTTATATGCAGTATATCATATATATTTGATGTACTTTCAAATTTTGTGCACTGTATATAAAAAGTATTTGGTGTTCTTTGATATTTTGGTGCAGTGTGTAATATATATTTTGTGAAATTTGTTATTTTATGCTCAGTATATAATATATATTAGGTGAAATTTCATATTTTATGTACCGCATATAATATATATTTCGTGAAATTTGATATTTTATGTACAGTATATTATATATATCAGGTGAAATTTGGTATTTTATGTACAGTATATAATATATATTTGGTGAAATTCGATATTTTATGTAGACTATGTAATATATATTTGTTGAAATTTGATATTTTATGTACAGTATATAATATATATTTGGTTAAATTTGATATTTTATGTACAGTATGTAATATAAATTTGGGGAAATTTCATATTTTATGTACAGTATGTAATATATATTTGGTGAAATTTTATATTTTATATACATTATATAATATGTGTTTGGTGAAAATTGATATTTTATGTACAGCACATAGTATATATTTGGTGAACTTTGATATTTTATGTACAGTGTATAATATATATTTGGTGAAATTTGATATTTTATGTACAGTATATGATATATATTAGGTGAAATTTTATATTTTATGTGCAGTTTATAATATATATTTGGAGAAATATTATTTTTTATGTACAATATATAATATGTATTTGGTGTACTTTGATATTTTATGTACAGTATAAAATATATTTTAGGTGTAGTTTGATGTTTTAAATACAGTATATAACATTTATTTGGTGTATTTTGATATTTTATCTACAGTATATAATATATATTTGGTGTAATTTGATATTTTATGTCCAGCATAATATGTATATTTGGTGAAATTTGATATTTTATGTACAGTATATAATATATATTTGTTGAAATTTGATATTTTATGTACAGTATACAGTATATATTAGGAGAAGTTTGATATGTTATCTACAGTATATGATATATATTTGGTATACGTTTATATTTCATATACAGCATAAAATATATATTTGGTGCATTTCATATTTTATGTAGAGCTTATAATAAATATTTGTTGAAATTTGATATTTATGTACAGTATAATATAAATATTTGATATGCTTTGATATTTTATTTTCTGTATATAATATATATTAGTTTTATTTTGACATTTATGTACACTATATAATATATATTTGGTGAAATTTGATATTTTATGTACAGTATATAATATATACTTGGTGAAATTTGAAATTTTATGTCCACTATATAATATGTATTTGGTGAAATTTCATATTACATGTACAGTATGTAGTATATATTTTGTGAAATTTGATATTTTATGTACAGTATATAATATATATTTGGTGTACTTTGATATTTTTCGTACAGTATATAATGTATATTAGGTGAATTTTGATATTTTATGTGCGGTATATAATATATATTTGGTGAAATTTCACATTTTATGTACAATATATAGTGTAGATTTCGTGAAATTCGATATTTTACAGTAAAGTATATAATATATACTTGGTGAAATTTGATATTTTATACCCAGTATATAGTATATATTTGGTGTACTTTGATATGTTATATACATTATATAGTACATATTTGGTGTACTTTGATATTTTATGTACAGTATATAATATATACTTGGGTACATTCATATTTTATGTTCAGTATATAGTATATATTTTGTGAAATTTGATATATAATGTACTGTATATAATATATATTTGGTGAAATTTGATATTTTATGTACCGCATATAATACATATTTTTTGTAATTTGATATTTTATGTACAGTATATTATATATATCTGGTGAAATTTGGTGTTTTATGTATAGTATATAATATGTATTTGGTGAAATTCGACATTTTATGTACAGTATATAATATATAATTGTTGAAATTTGATATTTTATGTACAGTATATAATATATATTTGGGGAAATTCAAAATTTTATGTACAGTATATAATATATTTTTCTTGAAATTTCATATTTTATATACAGTATATTGTATATATTTGCTGAAATTTGATATTTTATATACTGTGTATAATATATATTTGGTGTACTTTCATATTTTATGTACAGTATATTATATGTTTGGTGAAATTTGATATTTTATGTACAGTATATTATATATATTTTGTGTACGTTCATATTTTATCTGCAGTATATAGTGTATATTTGGTGAAATTTGATATTTTATATTTGGTGAAATTGGATATTTTATGTACAGTATATAATATATATTTGGTGTACTTTGATATTTAATGTACAGTACATAATATATATTTGGTGAAATTTGATATTTTATGTACAGTATATCATATATGTTTTGTGAAATTTGATATTTTATGTGCAGTATCTCATATATGTTTGACGTCCTTTCATATTTTATGCACAGTATCTAATAGAGATTTGGTGTACTTTGATATTTTGTGTATGCTATATAATATATATCTGGTTAAATTTGATATTTTATGTACACTATATAATATATATTTGGTGAAATTTGATATTTTATGTACATTATATAATATATACTTGGTGAAATTTGATATTTTATCCACAGTATATTATACATATTTGGTGAAGTTTGATATTTTATATACAGTATATAGTATATATTTGGTGAAATTTGATATTTTATGTAGAGTATATAATATATATTTGGTGTACTTTCATATTTTATGTACAATATATTATATATTTGGTGAAATTTGATATCTTATGGACAGTATATAATATTTTTATGGTGAAATTTGATGTTTTGTGTACAGTATATAGTATATATTTAGTGAAATTTGATATTTTATGTGCAGTACATAGTATATATTTGGTGAAATTTGATATTTTATGTGCAGTATAAAATATATATTTCGTGAAATTTCATATTTTATGTACAGTATATAATATATATTTGGTGTACTTTGATATTTTATGTACAGTATATAATATATATTTGGTGAATTTTGACATTTTATATACATTATTTCATATATATTTGGTGAAATTTTATATTTTATGTGCAGTATCTAATATATATTTGGTGTACTTTCATATTTTATGCACAGTATATAATATATATTTGGTGTACTTTGATATTTTCTGTACAGTAAAAAATATATATATGGTGTAGTTTGATATTTTATGTACAGTATATAATACATATTTGGTGTATTTTGATATTTTATGTACAGTACATAGTATATATTTGGTGAAGTTTGATATTTTATCTACAGTATAGGATATGTATTTGGTATACTTTTATATTTTATGTACACTATATAATATATATTTGGTGAAATTTGATATTTTATATACAGTATAAAATATAAATTTGGTGTACATTCACATTTTATGTGCAATACATAGTATATATTTGGTGAAATTTGAAATTTTATGTACTGTATAAAATATATATTTGGTGAAATTTGATATTTTATGTGGTGTATATAATATAATATAGTGTACTTTCCTATTTTATGGGCAGTACATTGTATATATTTGGTGAAATTTGATATTTTATGTAATGTATAAAATATATATTTGGTGAAATTTGATATTTTGTGTGCTGTATATAATATATATTTGGTGAAATTTGATATTTTATGTATGGTATATAATATATATTTGGTGTTCTTTCATATTTTATGTACAGTATATTATATATTTGGTGAAATTTGATATTTTATGGACAGTATATAACATTTATTCAATGAAATTTGATGTTTTGTGTTCAGTATACAGTATATATTTCTTATAATATGATATTTTATGTACAATATATAATATATATTTGGTGAAATTTGATATTTTATGTACAGTGTATAATATGTATTTGGTGAAATTTGATATTTTATATACAGTATATAGTATATATTTGGTGTACTTTCATATGTTTTATACAGTATATAGCACATATTTGGTGTACTTTGATATTTAATGTACAGTATATAATATATATTTGGTCTACTTTAATATTTTATGTTCAGTATATACTATATATTTGCTGAAATTTGATATTTAATGTACAGTATATAATATATATTTGGTGAAATTTGATATTTTATGTACAGTATATAATATATATTTCGGGAAATTAGATATTTTATGTACAGTACATAATACATATTTGGTGAAATTTGACGTTTTATGTACAGTATATAGTATATATTTTTTGAAATTTGATATTTTATGTACAGTATATGATATATATTTGGTGAAATTTGATATTTTATATACAGTATATACTATATATTTGGTGAAATTTGATATTTTATGTACAGTATATAATATATATTTCGGGAAATTAGATATTTTATGTACAGTACATAATACATATTTGGTGAAATTTGACATTTTATGTACAGTATATATTATATATTTTTTGAAATTTGATATTTTATGTACAGTATATGATATATATTTGGTGAAATTTGATATTTTATATACAGTATATACTATATATTTGGTGTACTTTGATATTTTATATACAATTTATACTATATATTTGGTGTACTTTCATATTTCATGTACAGTATGTAATATATTTTCGGGTACTTTCATATTTTATGTGCAGTATATAGTATATATTTGGTGAAATTTGATGTTTTATGTACAGTATAAAATATATATTTGGTGAAATTTGATATTTTATGTGCAGTATATAATATATATTAGGTGTACTTTGATATTTTATGTACAGTGTATAATATATATTTGGTGAAATTTGATGTTTTATGTGCAGTATATCATATATATTTGGTGAAATTTGATATTTTATGAAATTTCATATTTTATGTACATTATATAATATATATTTGATTTACTTTCTTATTTACCTTTTTATTTAATGTAGAGTATAGTATACGTTTCTTGAAATTAGATATTTTATGTACAGTATACAATATATGTTTGGTGAAATTTGATATTTTATGTACAGTACATTATATATTTTGTGAAATTTGATATTTTACATACAGTATATTACATATTTGGTGAAATATGTTATTTTATGTACAGTACATAATATATATTTGGTGAAATTTGATATTTTATGGACAGTATATTATATATATTTGGTGAAAATTGATATATTATATACAGTACATAATATATATTTGGGGAAATTTGATATTTTATGTACAGTATACAGTATATATTTGGTGAAATTTGATATTTTATGTTCAGTATATTATATATTTGGTGAAATTTGATATTTTATGTTCAGTGTATTATATATTTGGTGAAATTTGATATTTTATGTACAGTGTATAATATATATTTGGTGAAATTTGAGATTTTATGTGCAGTATAGTATATATATTTGGTTAAATTTGATATTTTATGGACAGTATACTATATATATTTGGTGAAAATTGATATATTATGTACAGTACATAATATGTATTTGGTGAAATTTGACATTTTATGTATAGTTCATAATATATCTTTGGTGAAATTTGATATTTTATGTACAGAATATAATATATATTTAGTGAAAATTGACATTTTATGTACAGTACATAATATATATTTGGTGAAATTTGATATTTTATGTAAAGTATGTAATATGTATTTGGTGAAATTTCATCTTTTATGCACAGCATTTTATATATATTTGGTGAAATTTGGAATTTGATGTAGAGTATATAATATATATTCAATGAAATTGGATATATTATGTACAGTGTATAATATATATTTGATTTATTTTGATATATTTTGTATAGTATATAATATATATTTGTTGTATTTTGGCATTTTATGTACAGTATATAATATATATTTGGTGTACTTTGATATTTTATGTACAGTATAAAATATATATTTGTTGAAATTTGATATTTTACATACAGTTTATACTATATATTTGGTGAAGCTTTATATTTTATCTACAATAGATGATATGTATTTGGTATACTTTTAAAACTTGTGTACAGTATATAATATATATTTGGTGTACTTTGATATTTTATGTACAGTGTATAATATATATTTGTTGAAATTTGATATTTTATGTACAATATAGAATACACATCTGGTTTACTTTGATATTTTATGTATAAAATATAATATATATTTGGTGTACTTTGATATGTTATGTACATTATATAATATATATTTGGTGAAATATGATATTTTATGTACAGTATATAATATATATTTGGTGAAATTTAATATTTTATGTACAGTACATAATATATTTTTGGCGAAATTTGATATTCTATGTACAGTATATAATAAACATTTGGTGAAATTTCATATTTTGTGTACAGTATATAATATATATTTGGTGAAATTTGATATTTTATGTACAGTGTACAATGTACATTTGGTGAAGTTTGATATTATATGTACAGTATATAATATATCTTTGGTTAAATTTGATATTTTATGTACAGTATATAATATATATTTGTTGTATTTTGATATTTTATGTACAGTATACAATATATATTTGGTGAAATTTGATATTTAATGTACAGTATATAACATATATTTGTTGATAATTGATATTTCATGTACTGTATATAATATATATTTTGTGAATTTTGATATTTTATGTACTGTATATGATATATATTTGGAGAAATTTTATATTTAATGTACAGTATATAATATATATTTGGTGAAATTTGATATTTTATGTACAGTATAACATATATATTTGGTGAAATTTGATATTTCATGTACAGTATATAAAATATATTTGGTGAAAATTGATATTTCATGTATTGTATATAATATATATTTTGTGAAATTTGATATTTGATGTACTGTATGTGATATATATTTGGTGAAATTTGATATTTTATGTACAGTATATAATATATATTTGGTGTACTTTGATATTTTATGTACAGTATGTAATATGTGTTTGGTGTACTTTGATATTTTATGAACAGTATATAATATATATTTGATGAAGTTTGATATTTTATGTACAGTATATAATATATATTTGGTGTACTTTGATATTTTATGTACAGTTTTCAATACATATTTGATTTACTTCGATATATTATGTACAGTATATAATATATATTTGGTGTACTTTCATATTTTATGTACAGTTTTTAATACATATTTGATTTACTTTGATATTTTATGTAGAGTATATAATATATGTTTGGTGAAATTTGACATTTTATGTAAAGCATATAGTATATTTTTGGCGAAATTCGATATTTTATGTACAGTATATAATATATATTTGGTGAAATTTGATATTTTAAATGCAGTATATATTATATATTTGGTGTACTTTCATATTTTATGTACAGTGTACATCATATATTTGGTGAAATTTGATATTATATGTACAGTATATAACATACATTTGGTGAAATTTGATATTTTATGTACAGTATATAATATATATTTGGTGTACTTTGATATTTTATGTACAGTACTTAATATATATTGGGGAAATTCGATATTTTATATACAGTATATAATATATATGATGAAATTTGATATGTTTTGCACAGTATATAATATATATTTGTTGTAATTTGATATTTTAAGTACAGTATATCAGATGTAATTGGTGAAATTTGATATATTATCTACAGTATATAATATATATTTGCTGTACTTTGATATATTCTCTACAATATATAACATATATTTGGTGAAATTCGATATTTTATATACAGTATATAATATATATTTGGTGAAATTTGACATTTTATGAACAGTATATAGTATATATTTGGTGAAATTTGATATTTTATGTACAGTATATCATATATATTAGGTGAAATTTGATATTTTATATACAACATATAGTGTATATTTGGTGTACTTTGATATTTTATATACAGTATATAGGATATATTTGGTTTACTTTGATATTTAATGTACAGTGTATAATATATATTTGCTGTACTTTCATTTTTTAGGTATAGTATACAGTATATAATTGGTGCAATTTGATATTTAATGTACAGTATATAATATATATTTGGTGAAATTTGATATTGCATGTACAGTATATAATATATATTTGGTGAAATTTGATATATTTACCGTATGTAATATATATTTGGTGAAATTTGATATTTTATGAACAGTACATAGTATATATTTGGTGAAATTTGACATTTTATGTACAGTATATAGTATATATTTGGTGAAATTCGATATTGTATGTACAGTATATAATACATATTTTGTGAAATTTGATATTTTATTTACAGTATATAATATATATTTGGTGAAATTTGATATTTTACATACAGTATAACATATATAATTGGTGTACTTTGATATTTTATGTACAGTATGTAATATATATTTGGTGTACTTTCATATATTATGTACAACATATAGTATATATTTGGGGAACTTTGATACTTTATTTACAGTATATAGTATATATGTGGTGAAATTTGTTATTTAATGTACAGTATACAACATATATTAGGTGTACTTTCATTTTTTATGTACAACATATAGTATATATTTGGTGAAATTTCATATTTTATATACAGTATACAGCATATATTTGGTGAAATGTGATATTTTATGTACAGTATATAATATATATTTGGTGAAATTTGATATTTTGTATATAGTATATACTATATATTTGGAGAAATTCGATATTTTATGTTCAGTATCTCATATATTTGAAGTACTTTCATATTTTATCTACAGTATCTAACATAGATTTGGTGTACTTTCGTTTTTTGTGTACAGTATATAATATATATTTGGTGAAATTTGAAATTTTATGTACACCATATAATATATATTTGGTGAAATTTCATATTATATGTAAGTATATAATATATATTTGGTGCAATTTGATATTTTATGTACAGTATACAATATATATTTGGTGTACTTTGATATTTTCTGTACAATATATAACATATATTTTTTGAAATTCGATATTTTATGTACAGTATACAATATATATTTGGTGAAATTTGACTTTTTATGTACAGTATATAGAATAAATTTGGTGAAATTTGATATTTTATGTACAGTATATCATAAATATTACCTGAAATTTGATATTTTATATACAGCATATAGTGTATATTTGGTGTAATTTAATATTTTATATACAGTATATAGTATATATTTGGTGTACTTTGATATTTAATGTACAGTGTATAATATATATTTGCTGTACTTTCATATTTTATGTGTAGTATACAGTATATAATTGGTGCAATTTGATATTTAATGTACAGTATATAATATATATTTGGTGAAATTTAATATTGCATGTACAGTATATAATATATATTTGATGAAATTTGATATTATATTTACCGCATGTAATATATATTTGGTGAAATTTGATATTTTATGTACAGTACATTTAATATATTTTGTGAAATTTGACATTTTATGTACAGTATATAGTATGTATTTGGTGAAATTCGATATTGTATGTACAGTATATAATATATATTTTGTGAAATTTGATATTTTATGTACAGTATATAATATATATTTGTTGAAATTTGATATTTTATCTACAGCATATCATCCATAGTTGCTGTACTTTGATATTTTATGTACAGTATGTAAGATATATTTGGTGTACTTTCATATTTTATGTACAACATATAGTATATATTTGGTGAACTTTGATGCTTTATTTACAGTATATAGTATATATCTGGTGAAATTTGATATTTAATGTACAGTATATAATATATATTTGGTGTACTTTCATTTTTTATGTACAGCATATAGTACATATTTGGTGAAATTTCATATTTCTTATACAGTTTACGGCATATATTTCGTGAAATTTGATATTTTATGTACAGTATATAGTATATATGGTGAACTTTGATATGGTTTGTACAGTGTATAAAATGTTTTTGGTGAAATTTGATATTTTTTGTACAGTATATAATATATACTTGGTGAAATTTGATATTTTATGTACAGTATGTAATATATATTTGATGAAATTTGATATTTTATGTACAGTATATAATATATATTTGGTATACTTTGATATTTTATGTATAGTATATAATATATATTTGGTGAAATTTGATATTTTATTTACAGTATATCATATATATTTGGTGAAGTTTGATATTTTTTGTGCAGTATCTCATATATATTTGATGTCCTTTCATATTTTATGCACGGTATATAATATGTATTTGGTGTACTTTGATATTTTGTGTACAGTATATAATACATATTTGGTGAAATTTGATATTTTATGGGCAGTATTTTATATATAATTGGGGAAATTCAATATTTTATGTACAGTATATAATATATATGGTGAACTTTGATATGTTTTGTACAGTATACAAAATATTTTTGGGGAAATTTTATATTTTGTGTACAGTATATAATATATACTTGGTGAAATTTGATATTTTATGTTCAGTACATAATATATATTTGCTGTACTTTTATATTTTATACACAGTATACAATATATATTTGTTTAAATTTGATATTTTATGTACAGTATATAATAATTATTTGGTGAAATTTGATATTTAATGTACAGTATCTGATGTGTATGTGGTGAAATTTGACATTTTATGTACAGTATATTATATATATCTGGTGAAATTTGGTATATTATGTACACTATATAATATATATTTGGTGAAATTGGATATTTTATGTAGAGTATATAATGTATACTTGCTGAAATTTGATATTTTATGTACAGTATATAATATATATTTGGTGAAATTTGATATTTTATGTACAGTATATCATATATATTTGGCGTGCTTTCATATTTTATATACAATATATTATATATTAGGTGAATTTTGATACTTTATGGACAGTATGTAATATTTATTTCGTGAAATTTCATGTTTTGTGAAGAGTATATAGTATATATTTCATGAAATTTGATATTTTATGTACAATATAATATATATATTTAGTGAAATTTGATATTTTATGTACATTATATCATATGTATTTGGTGAAATTTGATATTTTATGTGCAGTATATCATATATATTTGATGTACTTTCATATTTTATGCACAGTGTATGATATATATTTGGTGTACTTTGATATTTTAGGTACAGTATATAATATATATTTGGTTAAATTTGATATTTTGTGTACACTATAAAATAGAGAAGGGGAAATTCGATATTTAACGTACAGTATTTAATATATATTTGGTGAAATTTGATATGTTATGTACAGTTTATAACATATATTAGGTGAAATTTGATATTTAATGTACAGTATATAATATATATATGGTAAAATTTGTTGTTTTATGTACAGCATATAACATATATTTGGTGAAATATGATATTTTATGTAGAGTATATAATATATATTTGGTGAAATTTGATATTTTATGTACAGTATAGAATATATATTTTGTGAAATTTGATTTTTCATGTAATTTGATATTTTATGTACATTATATAATATATATTGATTTACTTTGATATTTACTTTCATATTTCATGTATAGTATAGTATATATTTGGTGAAATTTGATATTTTATCTACAGTATGCAATATATATTTGTGAAATTTGATATTTTATGTGCAGTATGTTATATATTTGGTGAAATTTGATATTTCATGTACAGTATATTATATATTTGGTGAAATTTTATATTTTATGTACACTACATAAGATATATTTTTTGAAATTTGAAATTTTATGTACAGTATATAATATATATTTGTTGAAATTTGATATTTTATGTACAGTATGAAGTATATATTTGGTGAAGTTAGATATTTTATTTACAGTATATAACATATATTTGGTATACTTTTACATTTTAGGTACAGTATACAATATACATTTGGTGTCCTTTGATATTTTATGTACAGTATATAATAAGTTTTTGGTGAAATTTGATATTTTATGTACAATATGAAATATATACTTGGTTTACTTTGATATTTTATGTACAGTATGTAATATATATCTTGTGTACTTTGATATATTATGTACAGTATCCAATGTATCTTTGGTGAAATTTGATATTTTATGTACAGTATATAATATATATTTCTTGAAATGTAACATTTTATGTACAGTATATAATATATATTTGGTGAAATTTGATATGCAATGAAATTTGATATTTTATGTACAGTATATAATATATATTTTTTGAAATTTGATATTTAATGTACAGTATGTGGTATATATTAGGTGAAGTTTGATATTTTATGTACAGTATGTGGTATATGTTTGGTGAAATTTGATATTTTATCTACAGTATATGACATATATTTGGTATACTTTTACATTTTAGGTACAGTTTATAATATATATTTGGTTTACTTTGATATTTTACATACAGTATATAATATATATTTGATGAAATTTGATATTTTATGTACAGTAGATAATATATATTTGGTTCACTTTGATATTTTATGTACAGTATGTAATATATATCTTATGCACTTTGATATATTATGTATAGTATCTAATATATCTTTGGTGAAATTTGATATTTTATATACAGCATATAGTATATGTGGTGAACTTTGATATGTTTTGTACAGTATGTAAAATATTTTTGGTGAAATTTGATATTTTTTGTACAGTATATAATATATACTTGGTGAAATTTGATATTTTATGTACAGTATATCAAATATATTTGGTGTGCTTTCATATTTTATGTACAATACATTATATATTTGATGAAATTTGATATTTTATGGACAGTATATAATATTTATTTCGTGAATTTTGATGTTTTGTGTACAGTATATAGTATATATTTCATGAAATTTGATATTTTATGTACACTATATTACATATATTTGGTGAAATTTGATATTTTATGTACAGTATATCATATATATTTGGTGAAATTTGATATTTTATGTGCAGTATATCATATATATTTCATGTACTTTCATATTTTATGCACAGTGTATGATATATATTTGGTGTACTTTGATATTTTAGGTACAGTATATAATATATATTTGGTGAAATTTGATATTTTGTGTACACTATAAAATATATATATGGGGAAATTCGATATTTCATGTACAGTATTTAATGTATATTTGGTGAAATTTGATATGTTATGTACAGTTTATAATATATATTAGGTGAAATTTGATATTTAATGTACAGTATATAATATATATTTGGTAAAATTTGTTGTTTTATGTACAGTATATAACGTATCTTTGCTGAAATATGATATTTTATGTAGAGTATATAATATATATTTGGTGAAATTTGATATTTTATGTACAGTATAGAATATATATTTTGTGAAATTTGATTTTTCATGTAATTTGATATTTTATGTACATTATATAATATATATTTATTTACTTTGATATTTACTTTCATATTTTTTGTATAGTATAGTATATATTTGGTGAAATTTGATATTTTATGTACAGTATGCAATGTATATTTGGTGAAATTTGTTATTTTATGTACAGTATGCAATATATATTTGGTGAAATTTGATATTTTATGTACAGTATAGTATATATTTGGTGAAATTTGATATTTTATGTACAGTATATAATATATATTTTGTGAAATTTGATATTTTATGTACAGTATATAATATATATTTGTTGAAATTTTATATTTTATGTACAGTATGAAGTATATATTTGGTGAAGTTTGATATTTTATCTACAGTATATAACATATATTTGGTATACTTTTACATTTTAGGTACAGTATATAATATATATTTGGTGTACTTTGATATTTTATGTACAGTATATATTATATATTTGATGAAATATGATATTTGATGTAAAGTATCTTATAGATATTTGGTTTACTTTGATATTTTATGTACAGTATGTAAGATATATCTCGTGTGCTTAGATATATTATGTACAGTATCTAATATATATCTGGTGAAATTTGATATTTTATGTACAGTATATAATATATATTTGGTGAAATTTGATATTTTATGCACAGCATATCATATATATTACATGAAATGTAATATTTTATGTACAGTGTGTGGTATATATTTGGTGAAGTTTGATATTTTATGTACAGTATGTGGTATATGTTTGGTGAAGTTTGATATCTTATCTACAGTATATAACAAACATTTGGTATACTTTTACATTTTAGGTACAGTTTATAATATATATTTGGTTTACTTTGATATTTTACATACAGTATATAATATATATTTGATGAAATTTGATATTTTATGTACAGTAGATAATATATATTTGGTTCCCTTTGATATTTTATGTACAGTATGTAATATATATCTTGTGCACTTTGATATATTATGTACAGTATCTAATAAATATTTGTTGAAATATGATATTTTATGTACAGTATAAAATATATGTGGTGAACTTTGATATATTTTGTACAGTATATAAAATATTTTTTTTGAAATTTGTTATTTTGTGTACAGTATATAAGATATACTTGGTGAAATTTGATATTTTATGTACAGTATATAATATATATTTCCTGTACTTTTATATTTTATACACAGTATACAATATATATTTGTTTAAATTTGATATTTTATGTACAGTATATAATACATATTTTGTGAAATATGATATTTTATGTACAGTATTTGATATATATGTGGTGAAATTTGACATTCTATGCACAGTATATCATATGTATCTGGTGAAATTTGGTATATTATGTACAGTATATAATATATATTTGGTGAAATTGGATATTTTATGTTCAGTATATAATATATACTTGGTGAAATTTGATATTTTATGTACAGTATATAATATATATTTGGTGAAATTTGATATTTTATGTACAGTATATCATATATATTTGGTGTGCTTTCATATTTTATGTACAATACATTATATATTTGGTGAAATTTGATATTTTATGGACAGTATATAATATTTATTTCATGAAATTTGATGTTTTGTGTACAGTATATAGTATATATTTCATGAAATTTGATATTTTATGTACACTATATTATATATATTTGGTGAAATTTGATATTTTATGTACAGTATATCATATATATTTGGTGAAATTTGATATTTTATGTGCAGTATATCATATATATTTGATGTAATTTCATATTTTATGCACAGTGTATGATATATATTTGGTGTACTTTGATATTTTAGGTACAGTATATAATATATATTTGGTGAAATTTGATATTTTGAGTTCACTATAAAATATATATATGGGGAAATTCGATATTTCATGTACAGTATTAAATATATATTTGGTGAAATTTGATATGTTATGTACAGTTTATAATATATATTAGGTGAAATTTGATATTTAACTTACTGTATATAATATATGTTTGGTGAAATTTGTTGTTTTATGTACAGTATATAACATATATTTGGTGAAATATGATATTTTATGTAGAGTATATAATATATATTTGGTGAAATTTGATATTTTATGTACAGTATAGAATATATATTTTGTGAAATTTGATTTTTCATGTAATTTGATATTTTATGTACATTATATAATATATATTGATTTACTTTGATATTTACTTTCATATTTTATGTATAGTATAGTATATATTTGGTGAAATTTGATATTTTATCTGCAGTATTCAATATATATTTGGTGAAATTTGATATTTTATGTAGAGTATATTATATATTTGGTGAAATTTGATATTTTATGTACAGTATATAATATATTTTTGTGAAATTTGATATTTTATGCACAGTATATAATATATATTTGTTGAAATTTTATATTTATGTACAGTATGAAGTACATATTTGGTGAAGTTTGATATTTTATCTACAGTATATAACATATATTTGGTATACTTTAACATTTTAGGTATAGTATATAATTTATATTTGGTGTACTTTGAATTTTTATGTACAGAGTATATTATATATTTGATGAAATTTGATATTTTATGTAAAGTATCTAATGTATATTTGGTTTACTTTGATATTTTATGTACAGTGTGTAACATATATCTTGTGTACTTTGATATATTATGTACAGTATCTAATATATATCTGGTGAAATTTGATATTTTATGTACAGTATACAATACATATTTGGTGAAATTTGATATTTTATGTACAGCATATCATATATATTTCTTGAAATGTAATATTTTATGTATAGTATATAATATATATTTGGTGAAATTTGATATGCAATGAAATTTGATATTTTATGTACAGTATATAATATATATTTTTTGAAATTTGATATTTTATGTGCAGTATGTTGTATATATTTGGTGAAGTTTGATATTTTATGTACAGTATGTGGTATATATTTGGTGAAGTTTGATGTTTTATCTACAGTATATAACATATATTTGGTATATATTTGGTCAAGTTTGATGTTTTATCTACAGTATATAACATATATTTGGTATACTTTTACATTTTAGGTACAGTTTATAATATATATTTGGTGTACTTTGATATTTTACATACAGTATATAATATATATTTGATGAAATTTGATATTTTATGTACAGTAGATAATATATATTTGGTTCACTTTGATATTTTATGTACAGTATGTAATATATATCTTGTGCACTTTGATATATTATGTACAGTATCTAATATATATTTGGTGAAATTTGATATTTTATGTACAGTATAAAATATATGTGGTGAACTTTGATATGTTTTGTACAGTATATAATATATTTTTGGTGAAATGTGATATTTTGTGTACAGTATATAATATATACTTGGTGAAATTTGATATTTTATGTACAGTATATAATATATATTTCCTTTACTTTTATATTTTATACACAGTATACAATATATATTTCTTTAAATTTGATATTTTATGTACAGTATATCATACATATTTGGTGAAATATGATATTTTATGTACAGTATTTGATATATATGTGGTGAAATTTGACATTTTATGTACAGTATGTCATATATATCTGGTGAAATTTGGTATATTATGTACAGTATATAATATATATTTGGTGAAATTGGATATTTTATGTAGAGTATATAATATATACTTGGTGAAATTTGATATTTTATGTACAGTATATAATATATATTTGGTGAAATTTGATATTTTATGTAAAGTATATCATATATATTTGGTGTGGTTTCATATTTTATGTACAATACATTATATATTTGGTGAAATTTGATATTTTATGGACAGTATGTAATATTTATTTCGTGAAATTTGATGTTTTGTGTACAGTATATTGTATATATTTCATGAAAATTGATATTTTATGTACACTATGTTATATATATTTGGTGAAATTTCATATTTTAGGTAGAGTATATCATATATATTTGGTGAAATTTGATATTTTATGTGCAGTATATCATACATATTTGATGAACTTTCATATTTTATGCACAGTGTATGATATATATTTGGTGTACTTTGATATTTTAGGTACAGTATATAATATATATTTGGTGAAATTTGATATTTTGTGTACACTATAAAATATATATGGGGAAATTCGATATTTCATGTATAGTATTTAATATATATTTGGTGAAATTTGATATGTTATGTACAGTTTATAATATATATTAGGTGAAATTTGATATTTAATGTGCAGTATATAATATATATTTCGTAAAATTTGTTGTTTTATGTACAGTATATAACATATATTTGGTGCAGTATGATATTTTATGTAGAGTATATAATATATATTTGATGAAATTTGATATTTTATGTACATTACATAATATATATTGATTTACTTTGATATTTACTTTCATATTTTATGTATAGTATATTATATATTTGGTGAAATTTGATATTTTATGTACAGTATGCAATATATATTTGGTGAAATTTGATATTTTATGTACAGTATATTATATATTTGGTGAAATTTGATATTTTATGTACAGTATATAATATATATTTTGTGAAATTTGATATTTTATGTACAGTATGAAGTATATATTTGGTGAAGTTTGATATTTTATCTACAGTATATAACAAATATTTGGTATAGTTTTACATTTTAGGTACAGTATATAATATATATTTGGTATAGTTTGATATTTTATGTACAGTATAGAATATATATTTGGTGAAATTTGATATTTTATGTACAGTGTAAAATATATATTTGGTGAAATTTGATATTTTATGTACAGTATAAAACATATATTTGGTGTACTTTGATATTTTATGTACAGTATAGAATATATATTTGTTGAAATTTGATATTTTATGTACAGTATATCAAATATATTTGGTGAAATTTGATATTTTATGTGCAGTATATCATATATTTGATGTACTTTCATTTTTTATGCACAGTATATAATATGTATTTGGTTTACTTTGATCTTTTAGGTACAGTATATAATATATATTTGGTGAAATTTGATATTTTATGTACAGTATGTAATATATATTTGTTGTACTTTGATATTTTATCTATAGTATATAATATATATTTAGTGAAATTTGATATTTTATTTACAGTATATCATGTATATTTGGTGAAATTTGATATTTTTTGTTCAGTATCTCATATATATTTGATGTCCTTTCATATTTTATGCACGGTATATAATATATATTTGGTGTACTTTGATATTTAGTGTACAGTATATAATACATATTTGGTGAAATTTGATATTTTATGGGCAGTATATAAGATATAATTGGGGAAATTCAATATTTTATGTACAATATATAATATATATGGTGAACTTTGTTATATTTTGTACAGTATATAAAATATTTTTGGTGAAATTTGTTATTTTGTGTACAGTATATAATATATACTTGGTGAAATTTGATATTTTATGTACAGTATATAATATATATTTGGTGTACTTTTATATTTTATACACACTATACAATATGTATTTGTTTAAATTTGATATTTTATGTACAGTATATAATACATATTTGGTGAAATTTGATATTTTATGTACAGTATCTGATATATATGTGGTGATATTTGACATTTTATGTACAGTATATTATATATATCTGGTGAAATTTGGTATATTTTGTACAGTATATAATATATATTTGGTGAAATAGGACATTTTATGTAGAGTATATAATATATATTTGGTGAAAATTGATATTTTATGTACAGTATATAATATATACTTGTTGAAATTTGATATTTTATGTACAGTATATCATATATATTTTGTGTACTTTCATATTTTATGTACAATACTTTATATATTTGGTGAAATTTTATATTTTATGTACAGTATATAGTATATATTTGGTGAAATTTGATATTTTATGTCCAGTATATAATAAATATTTGGTGAAATTTCATATTTTATATACAGCATATAAGGTATATTTGGTGTACTTTCATATTTTATGTACAGAATATAATATACATTTGGTGAAATTTGATATTTTATGTACACTATATAATATATATGTTGTGAAATTTGATATTTTATGTACAGTATATAATATATATGGGGAAATTTTACATGTTTTGTACAGTAGATAATATATGTTTGGTGAAATTTGATATTTTAAGTACAGTATATAATATTTATTTGGTGAAATTTTATATTTTTTACAGAATATAATACATATTCGTTGTTCTTTTATATTTTATATACAGTATACAATATATATTTGGTGAAATACGATATTTTACGTATACTATATAACATATATTTGGTGAAATTTGATATTTTATGTACAGTATATAATATATAATTGGTGAAATTTGATATTTTATGTACAGTATATATTATATGGTGAAATTTGATATTTTATCTACAGTATATGATATTTATTTGGTACACTTTGATATTTTATGTACAGTATATAATATATATTTGGTTAAATTTGACATTTTATGTTCAGTGTGTAGTATATATTTGGTGAAATTCGATATTTTATGTACAGTATATAATATATACTTGGTTAAATTTGATAATTTATGGACAGTATACAATATATATTTGGTGGTATTTGATATTTTATGTACAGTATATAGTATATATTTGGTGAAATTTGATATTGTATGCACAGTATGTAATATACATTTGGTGAAATTTGATATTTCATATACAGTATATAATCTATATTTGGTGTACTTTCATATTTTATGTACAGTATATTATATATTTGGTGAAATTTGATATTTTATGTACAGTATATAATATATATTGGGTGTACGTTCAAATGTTATTTGCAGTATATGTTATATATTTGGTGAAATTTGATGTTTCATATTTGGTGAAATTTGATATTTTATGTACAGTATATAATATATATTTGGTGTACTTTGATATTTTATGTAAGTATATCAAATATAGTTGGTGAAATTTGATATTTTATGTACAGTATATAATATATGTTCGGGGAATTCGATATTTTATGTACAGTATATAATATATATGTTGAAATATGATATGTTTTTTACAGTATATAATATATATTTGGTGAAATTTGAAATTTTATGTACAGTTTAAAATATATACTTGGTGAAATTTGATATTTTATGTAGATTATATAATATACATTTGGTGTACTTTTGTATTGTATATACAGTATACTCTATATGTTTGGTTAAATTTGATATTTTATGTAATGTATATAATATATATTTGGTGAAATTTGATATTTTATATACACTATATAATATATATTTGTTGTACTTTCATATTTTATGTACAATACATTATATATCTGGTGAAATTTGTTATTTTATGGACAGTATATATTTATTTCGTGAAATTTGATGTTTTGTGTACAGTATATAGTATATATTTCATGAAATTTGATATTTTATGTACACTATATAACACATATTTGGTGAAATTTGATATTTTAAGTACAGTATATAATACATGTTTGCTGAAATTTGATATTTTATGTACGGCATATAATACATATTTGGTGAAATTTGATATTTTGTATACTGAATATCATATATAATTGGTGTACTTTGATATTTTATGTACAGTATGCAAGATATGTTTGGTGTTCTTTTATATATTATCTACAGCATATAGTATATATTTGGTGAATTTTGATACTTTATGTACAGTATATAGTATATATTTGGCGAAATTTGATATTTTATATACAGTATATAACATATATTTGTAGTAATTTCATAGTTTATGTAGAGCATATAGTATATATTTGGTGAAATTTCATATTTTATACACAGTATACAGTATATTTTTGGAGAAATTTTATATTTTATGTACAGTATACAGTATATATTTGGTGAAATTGATATTTAATGTACAGTATAAAATATATATTTTGTGAAATTTGATATTGTATGTACAGTATATAATATATATTTGGTGAAATTTGATATTTTGTGTACAGTATATAATATGTATTTGGTGTACTTTGATATTTTATGTACACTATAAAATATATATTAGGAGTAGTATGATATTTTAAATACAGTATATAACATATATTTGTTGTATTTTGTTATTTTTTGTACAGTATATAATATATATTTGGTGTAATTAGATATTATTTCTGCAGTATATAATATATATTTGGTGAAATTTGATATTTTATGTGCAGTATATAATATATATTTGGTGTACTTTGTTATTTTATGTATAGTGTACAATATATATTTCGTGAAATTTGATACTTTATGTTCAGTATATCATATATATATGAGGAAATTTGATATTTTATGTGCAGTATCTAATATATATTTGATGTACTTTCATATTTTATGCACAGAATCCAATATAGGTTTGGTGTACTTTCATATTTTGTGTACAGTATATAATATATATTTGGTGAAATTTGATATTTTATGTAGAGTTTATAATATATATTTTGGGGAAATTCGATATTTTATGTACAGTATATAATATATAGGGTGAAATTTGATATGTTTTGTACTGTATATAATATATATTTGGTGAAATTTGATATTTTAAGTACAGTACATAATATATATTTGGTGAAATTTCATATTTTATCTACAGCATATAAAACATATTTGGTGAAATTTGACATTTTATGTATAGAATATAGTATATATGTTGTGAAATCCGATATTGTATGTACAGTATATAATATATATTTGGTGAAATTTGATATTTTATGTACAGTATAAAATATATATATCGTAAAATTTGATATTTTATTTACAATATATCATACATAATTGGTGTACTTTGATATTTTATGTACAGAATGTAAGATATATTTCGTGTACTTTCATATTTTATGTACAACCTATAGAATATATTTGATGAAATTTGATACTTTATGTACAGTATATAGTATATATTTGGCGAAATTTGATATTTTATGTACAGTATATAAAATATATTAGGTGTACTTTCATATTTTATGTACAGAATATAGTATATATTTGGTGAAATTTCATATTTTATATACAGTATACAGTATATATTTGGTGAAAGTTGATATTTCATGTACAGTATATGAGATATATTTGGTGAAATTTCATATTTTATGTACAGTACATAATATATATTTCGTGTACTTTGATATTTTATGTACAGTATGTAATATATATTTGGTGTTCATTCATATTTTATGTACAGTATATAGTATATATTTGGTGGAACTTGATATTTTATGTTCAGTATATAATATATATTTGGTGTACTTCGATATTTTATGTACAGTATGTAATGTATACTTGGAGAAATTTGATATTTTATGTACAGTATAAAATATATATTTGGTGAAATTTGATATTTTATGCACAGTATGTAATATGTATTTGGTGTACTTGGATATTTTATGTACAGTATATAATATATATTTGGTGAAATTTGATATTTTATGAACAGTATGTAATACATATTTGGGGAAATTCGATATTTTATGTATAGTATGTAATATATATGATGAAATTTGATATGTTTTGTACAGTATATAATATATATTTGTTGAAATTTGATATTTTAATTACGGTATATATGATATATTTCATGAAATTTGGTATATTATGAACAGTATTTAACATATATTTGCTGTAGTTTTATATTTTATATACAGTACACAGTATATATTTGGTGAAATTTGATATTTTATATACAGTATATTATATATTTCCGGTGAAATTTGGTATTTTATGTACACTATATAATATATATTTGGTGAAATTTGATATTTTATGTGGAATATATAATATATATTTGGTGAAATTTGATATTTTATGTACACTACATAATATATATTTGGTGAAATTTGATATTTTATGTACAGTATATAATATATATTTGGTGTACTTTCATATTTTATGTACATTATATTACATATTTGGTGAAATTTGATATTCTATGGACAGTATATAATATTTATTTGGTGAAATTTGATGTTTTGTGTACAGTGTATACTATATATTTCTTATTATTTGATATTTTACGTTCACTATATAATATATATTTGGTGAAATTTGATATTTTATGTACAGTATATAATATATATTTGGTGAAATTTGACATTTTATGTATAGTATATAGTATATATTTGGTGAAATTCGATATTTTATGTACAGTATATAATATATTTCTGGTGAAATTTGTTATTTTATATACGGTATATAGTATATATTTGGAGTACTTTGATATGATATATACAGTATATAGCACATATTTGGTGTACTTTGATATTTTATGTACAGTATATTATATATATTTGGTGAAATTCGATATTTTATGTGCAGTACATAGTATATATTTGGTGAAATTTGATATTTTATGTACAGTATAAAATATATATTTGGTGAAATTCGATATTTTATGTACAGTATATGATATATATTTGGTGTAGTTTGATATTTTATGTACAGTATTTAGTATATATTAGGTGCAATTTGATATTTTATGTACAGTACATAATATATATTTGGTGAAATTTGATATTTTATGTACAGTATATAATACATATTCGGTGAAATTTCATATTATATGTACAGTATATAATATTTATTTCATGAAATTTTATATTTTATGTAGAATATATAATATATATTTTTTTGAAATTTTTTTTTTATGTACAGTATATAATATATATTTGGTGAAATTTGATATTTTATGTACAGTATATAATATATATTTGGTGAAATTTGACATTTTATGTATAGTATATAGTATATATTTGGTGAAATTCGATATTTTATGTACAGTATATAATATATTTTTGGTGAAATTTGTTATTTTATATACGGTATATAGTATATATTTGGAGTACTTTGATATCATATATACAGTATATAGCACATATTTGGTGTACTTTGATATTTTATGTACAGTATATTATATATATTTTGTGTACTTTCATATTTTATGTACAGTGTATAGTATATATTTGGTGACATTTGATATTTAATGTACAGTATATAGTATATATTTGGTGAAATTCGATATTTTATGTGCAGTACATAGTATATATTTGGTGAAATTTGATATTTTATGGACATTATAAAATATATATTTGGTGAAATTTGATATTTTATGTACTGTATATGATATATATATTTGGTGTAGTTTGATATTTTATGTACAGTATATAATATTTATTAGGTGAAATTTGATATTTTATGTACAGTATATCATATGTTTGGTGAAATTTGATATTTTAGGTGCAGTATATCATATGTATCTGATGTACTTTCAAATTTTATGCAGAGTATATAATAAATACTTGGTGTTGTTTGATATTTTGTGTACAGTATATAATATATATTTTTTAAAATTTGATATTATATGTACAGTATATAATATATATTTGGTGAAATTTGACATTTTATGTGCAGCATACAATATATATTTGTTGAAATATGATATTTTACGTTCAGTATATAATATATATTTGGTGATAATTGATATTTTATGTACAGTTTATAATATATATTTGTTGAAATTTGATATTTTATTTACAGTATGTAGTATATATTTGAAGTTTGATATTTTATCTACAGTATATGATATGTATTTGTTATACTTTTATATTTTATGTACAGTATATAATATATATTAGGTGTACTTTGAGGTTTCATGTTCAGTATATAATACATATTTGATGATATTTGATATTTAATGTGCAGTATATAATATATATTTGTTTTACTTTGATATTTCATGTACAGTATATAGTATAGATTTGGTGTACTTTGATATATTATGTAGAGTATATTACATATATATGGTGAAATTTCATATTTTATGTACAGTATATAATATACATTTGGTGATGTTTGATATTCTCTGTACAGTATATAATATATATTTTGTTAAATTAGATATTTTATGTACAGTATTTATTACATATTTGTTGAAATTTGATATTTTATGTACAGTATATAGTATATATTTGGTGAAGTTTGATATTTTATGTACAGTATACAATATTTATTTGATATACTTTGATATTCTATGTACAGTATATAATATATTTTTGGCTTAATTTGATATTTTATGTACAGTATATAATATATAATTGATTTACTTTGATATTTTATGTACACTATATAATATATATTTGGTGAAATTTGATATTTTATGTACTGTATATAATATATATTTGATGAAATAAGATGTTTTATGTAGAGTATATAATATATATTTGATTTACATTGATATTTTATGTACAGTATATAATATATATTTGATGTATTTTGACATTCATGTACAGTATATAATACATATTTGGTGAAATTTGATATTTCATGAAATTTGATATTTTATGTGCATTATATAATATATATTTGATTTACTTTGATATTTACTTTCATATTTTATGTACATTATAGTATATATTTGGTGTAATTTGATATTTTATGTACAGTATATAATATATATTTGGTGTACTTTCATATTTTATGTACAATATATTACATATTTGGTGAAATTTGATATTCTATGGACAGTATATAATATTTATTTGGTGAAATTTGAAGTTTTGTTTACAGTGTATACTATATATTTCTTATAATTTGATATTTTATGTTCACTATATAATATATATTTCGTGAAATTTGATATTTTATGTACAGTATATAATATATAGTTGGTGAAATTTGATATTTTATTCACAGTATATAATATATATTTCATGAAATTTGGTATTTTTTATACAGTATATAAGATATATCTGTTGTATTTTCAAGTTTTATGTACAGAATAAAAGATACCTTTGATGAAATTTGATATTTTATGTACAGTGTATAATACATATTCGGTGAAATTTCATATTATATGTACAGTATATAATATTTATTTCGTGAAATTTTATATTTTATGTAGAATATATAATATATATGATTTTGAAATTTTATATTTTATGTACAGTATATATTATATATTTGGTGAAATTTGATATTTTATGTACAGTATATAATATATATTTGGTGAAATTTGATATTTTATGTATAGTATATAGTATATATTTGGTGAAATTCGATATTTTATGTACAGTATATAATATATTTTTGGTGAAATTTGTTATTTTATATACGGTATATAGTATATATTTGGAGTACTTTGATATGATATATACAGTATATAGCACATATTTGGTGTACTTTGATATTTTATGTACAGTATATTATATATATTTTGTGTACTTTCATATTTTATGTACAGTGTATAGTATATATTTGGTGACATTTGATATTTAATGTACAGTATATAGTATATATTTGGTGAAATTCGATATTTTATGTGCAGTACATAGTATATATTTGGTGAAATTTGATATTTTATGTACTGTGTATGATATATATTTGGTGAAATTTGATATTTTATGTACTGTGTATGATATATATTTGGTGTAGTTTGATATTTTATGTACAGTATATAATATATATTAGGTGAAATTTGATATTTTATGTACAGTATATCATATATTTGGTGAAATTTGATATTTTAGGTGCAGTATATCATATGTATCTGATGTACTTTCAAATTTTATGCAGAGTATATAATAAATACTTGTTGTTGTTTGATATTTTGTGTACAGTATATAATATATATTTTTTAAAATTTGATATTATATGTACAGTATATAATATATATTTGGTGAAATTTGCCATTTTATGTGCAGCATACAATATATATTTGTTGAAATTTGATATTTTACCTTCAGTATATAATATATATTTGGTGATAATTGATACTTTATGTACAGTTCATAATATATATTTGTTGAAATTTGATATTTTATGTACAGTATGTAGTATATATTTGAAGTTTGATATTTTATCTACAGTATATGATATGTATTCGTTATACTTTTATATTTTATGTACAGTATATAATATATATTAGGTGTACTTTGAGGTTTCATGTTCAGTATATAATACATATTTGATTATATTTGATATTTAATGTGCAGTATATAATATATATTTGTTTTACTTTGATATTTCATGTACAGTATATAGTATATATTTGGTGTACTTTGATATATTATGTAGAGTATACTACATATATATGGTGAAATTTCATATTTTATGTACAGTATATAATATACATTTGGTGATGTTTGATATTCTCTGTACAGTATATAATATATATTTTGTTAAATTAGATATTTTATGTACAGTATTTATTACATATTTGTTGAAATTTGATATATTATGTACAGTATATAGTATATATTTGGTGAAGTTTGATATTTTATATACAGTATACAATATTTATTTGGTATACTTTGATATTCTATGTACAGTATATAATATATTTTTGGCTTAATTTGATATTTTATGTACAGTATATAATATATAATTGATTTACTTTGATATTTTATGTACACTATATAATATATATTTGGTGAAATTTCATATTTTATGTACAGTATGTAATATATATTTGATGAAATAAGATGTTTTATGTAGAGTATATAATATATATTGGATTTACATTGATATTTTATGTACAGTGTATAATATATATTTGATGTATTTTGACATTCATGTACAGTATATAATACATATTTGGTGAAATTTGATATTTCATGAAATTTGATATTTTATGTGCTTTATATAATATATATTTGATTTACTTTGATATTTACTTTCATATTTTATGTACAATATAGTATATATTTGGTGTAATTTGATATTTTGTGTACATTATATAATATATATAGTGAAATTTGATATTTTATGTACAGTATAGTATATATATTTGGTGAAATTTGATATTTTATGTGCAGTATCATATATATTTGATATCCTTTCATATTTTATGCACAGTATATAATATATATTTGGTGTACTTTGATGTTTAGGTACAGTATATAATACATACTTGGTGTACTTTGATATTTTATGTATAGCGTATAATATATGTTTGGTGAAATTTGATATTTTATGTACAGTATATAACTTTTATTTGGTGAAATTGTATATTTTATGTACAGTATATAATATATATTTGGTGTACTTTGATATTTTATGTAAAGTATGTAATATATATTTGAAGTACTCTGATATTTTATGAACGGTATATAATATATATTTGATGAAGTTTGATATTTTATGTACAGTATATAATATGTATTTGGTGTACTTTGATATTTTATATCCATTTTTTAATACATATTTGATTTACTTTGATATTTTATTTATAGTATATAATATTGGTTTGTTGTATTTTCACATTTTATGTACAGTATATAATATATATTTGGTGTACTTTGATATGTTATGTACACTATATAATATATATTTGGTGAAATTTGATATTTTAAACAGTATATAATACATATTGGGTTAAATTTGATATTTTATATACAACAGATAAGATATATTTGGTGTACTTTCATATTTTATGTACAGAATGTAATATATATTTGGTGAAATTTGATATTTTATGTACACTATATAATATATATTTGGTGAAATTTCATATTACATGTACAGTATATTTTATATATTTGGTGAAATTTCATATTTTATGTACTGTATATAATATATATTTGGTGTATTTTGATATTTTTTGTACAGCATATAATATATATATGGTGAAATTTGGTATTTTATGTATGGTATATAGTATATATTTGGTGAAATTTCACAATTTATGTACAGTATATAGTAGAAATTTCGTGAAATTCGGTATTTTATATACAGTACATAATATATACTTGGTGAAATTTGATATTTTATACACAGTATATAGTATATATTTGGTGTACTTTGATATGTTATATACAGTGTATAGTACATATTTGGTGTACTTTGATATTTTATGTACAGTATATAATCTATATTTGGTGTACATTCATATTTTATTTTCTGTATATAGTATATATTTGGTGAAAATTGATATTTTGTGTAGATTATATAATAAATACTTGGTGAAATTTGATATTTTATGAACAGTGTATAATATATATTTGGTGTACTTTGATATTTTATGTACAGTATAAAATACATGTTTGGTGACATTTGACATTTTAAGTACATTATTTCTTATATATTTGGTGAAATTTGATATTTTATGTGCAGTATCTCATATATATTTGATGTTCTTTCATATTTTATGCACAGTATACAATATATATTTGGTGTACTTTGATATTTTATGTACAGTATAAAATATATATTTGGTGTACGTTGATATTTTATATACAGTATATAATATATATTTGGTGTACTTTGATATTTTATGTACAGTATAAAATATATGTTTGGTAAAATTTGACATTTTATGTACATTATTTCATATATATTTGGTGTAATTTGATATTTTATGAACCGTATCTCATGTATATTTGATGTCCTTTCATATTTTATGCACATTATATAATACATATTTGGTGTACTTTGATATTTTATGTATGGTATAAAATATGTATTCGGTGTATGTTGTTATTTTATGTACTGTATATAATATATATTTGGTGTATTTTGATATTTTATGTACAGTGTATAGTATATATTTCGTGAAGTTTGATATTTTATCCACAGTATATGAAATGCATTTGGTATATTTTATATTTTATGTACAGTATACAATATATATTTTGTGTTCTTTGATATTTTATGTATAGTATATAATATATATTTGATGAAATTTTATATTTTGTGTACAGTATATAATATATATTTTGTGAAATTTGATATTTTATGTGCAGAATCTCATATATATTTGAAGTCCTTTCATATTTTATGCACTGTATATAATATATATTTGGTGTACTTTGATATTTTATGTATAGTATAAAATATATATTTGGAGTAGGTTTATATTTTATGCACAGTATATAGTATATATTTGGTGTATTTTGATATTTTATGTACAGTATAATGTATATATTTGGTGAAGTTTGTTATTTTATCCACAGTATATGATATGTATTTGGTATACTGTTATATTTCATGTACAGTATACAATACATATTTGGTGTACTTTGATATTTTATGTAAAGTATATAATATATATTTGATGAAATTTGATATTTATGTACAGTATATAACATATATTTCATTTACTTGGATATTTCATTTACAGTATATAGTATATATCTGCTGTTCTTTGATATTTTCTGTACAGTATATAATATATATTTGGTGAAATGTGATATTTCATGCATAGTATATAATATATATTTGGTGTACTTTGATATTTTGTGTACAGTATTTCATATATATTTGGCGAAATTTGATATTTCATTTACAGTATATAATATATATTTGGGGAAATTCGATATTTTATGTACTGTATATAATATACATTTGGAGAAATTTGATATTTTATACACAGTACATAGTATATATTTGGTGAAATTTGATATTTCATATACAGTATTTAATATATATTTCGGGTAGATTCATATTTTATGCACAGTATATTATATATTTGGTGAAATTTGATATTTCTGGTTCAGTATATAATTTATATTTGGTGTTCATTCATATTTTATCTGCAGTATATAGTGCATATTTGGTGAAATTTGATATTCTATATTTGGTGAAATTTGATATTTTATGTACAATATATTATATATATTTGGGGTACTTTGATATTTTTTGTACAGTATATTATATATATTTGGTGAAATTTGATATTTCATGTACAGTATATCATATACATTTGGTGAAATTTGATATTTTATGTGCAGAATCTCATATATATTTGATGTCCTTTCATATTTTATGCACTGTATATAATATATATTTGGTGTACTTTGATATTTTATGTACAGTATAAAATATATATTTGGTGTAGGTTGATATTTTATGTACAGTATATAATATATACTTGGTGTACTTTGATATTTTATGTTCAGTATAAAATATATGTTTGGTGAAATTTGACATTTTATGTACTTTATTTCATATATATTTGGTGAAATTTGATATTTTATGTGCAGTATCTCATATATATTTGATGTCCTTTCATATTTTATGTACAATATATAATATATATTTGGTGTACTTTGATATTTTATGCACAGTATAAAATATATAATTGGTGTAGGTTGATATTTTATGTACAGCATATAACATAAGTTTGGTGTATTTTCATATTTTATGTACAGTTTATAGTAAATATTTGGCGAAGTTTGATATTTTATCCAGAGTATATGTTATGTATTTTGTATAGTTTAATATTTTATGTACAGTATACAATATATATTTGGTGTACTTTGATATTTTATGAACAGTATATAATATATATTTGATGAAATTTGATATTTTATGTACAGTATATCATATATATTTCGTGAAATTTGATATTTTATGTGCAGAATCCAATATATATTTTATGTCCTTTCATATTTTATGTACTGTATATAATATATATTTGGAGTAATTTGATATTTTATGTACAGTATAAAATATATATTTGGAGTAGGTTGATATTTTATGTACAGTATATAATATATATTTGGTGTATTTTGATATTTTATGTACAGTATATAGTATATATTTGGTGAAGTTTGATATTTTATCCACAGTATATGATATGAATTTGGTATACTTTTATATTTTATGTACAGTATACAATATATATTTGGTGTACTTTGATATTTTATGTACAGTATATAATATATATTTGATGAAATTTGATATTTTATGTACAGTGTATTATATATATTTCGTTTACTTGGATATTTCAAGTACAGTATATAGTATATATTTGGTGTTCTTTGATAATTATCTACAGTACATAATATATATTTGGTGAAATTTGATATTTTATGCACAGTATATAGTATGCATTTGGTGTACTTTGATATTTTGCGTACAGTATGTAATATATATTTGGCAAAAGTTGATGTTTCATTTACAGTATGTAATATATATTTGGGGAAATTCGATATTTTATGTACAGTATATAATATATATTTTGTGTTCTTTGATATTTTGTGTACAGTATGTAATATATATTTGGTGAAATTTGATATTTTATATACAGTATATAGTATATATTTGGTGAAATTTGATATTTTATATAGAGTATGTAATATATATTTGGTGTACTTTCATATTTTATGCACAGTATAATATATATTTGGTGAAATTTGATATTTATGTACGGTATATAATATATATTTGGTGAAATTTGATATATTATGTACAGTATATAATACATATTTGGTGAAGTTTGATATTTTATATACAGTATATAGTATATATATGGCATACATTGATATGTTATATACAGTATATAGTACATATTTGGTGTACTTTGATATTTTATGTACAGTATATAATCTATATTTGGTGTGCATTCATATTTTATGTTCAGTATATACCATATATTTGGTGAAATTTGATATTTAATGTACAATATATTATATATTTGGTGAAATTGCATATTTTATGCACAGTATATGATAAATATTTGGTATACTTTGATATTTTATGTACAGTATGTAATATATAATGGATGAAATTTGATATTTTATGTACAGTATATAATATATATTTACTGTACTTTGATATTTTATGTATAGTATATCATATATATTTGGTGAAATTTGATAATTTATGTGCAGTATATCATATATATTTGATGTAATTTCAAATTTTGTGCACAGTATATAATAAGTATTTGGTGTTCTTTGATATTTTGTGTGCAGTATGTAATGTATAATTGGGGAAATTTGATATTTTTTGTACAGTTTATAATATATATTTGGTGAAATTTGATATTGCATATACATTAAATAGTGTATATTTGTTGAAATTTGATATTTTATGTACAATATATATTATATATTTGGTGAAATTTGATATTTCACTTACAGCATAAAATAAATATTTGATGTAGTTTGATATTTTATATACTGTATATAATATGTATTGGTGAAATTTGATATTTTATGTACAGTATATAATATATAATTGGTGAAATTTGATATTTTATGTACGGTATATAATATATATTTTGTGAAATTTGATATTTCATCTACAGTTCATAATATATATTCGATGAAATTTGATATTTTATGTACAGTGTATAATATACACTTGGTGAAATTTGATATTTTATGTACAGTATATAATATTTATTTGGTGTATTTTGATATTTTATGTACAGTATAAAATATATGTTTGGTGAAATTTGAAGTTTTATGCACATTATTTCATATATATTTTGTGAAATTTGATATTTTATATGCAGTATCTCATATATATTTGATATCCTTTCATATTTTATGCACAGTATATAATATATATTTGGTGTACTTTGATATTTTATGTGCAGTATAAAATATATATTTGGTGTAGGTTGATATTTTATGTAAAGTATATAATATATGTTTGGTGAAGTTTGATATTTTATGCACAGTATATGATATGTATTTGGTATACTTTTATATTTTATGCACAGTATACAATATATATTTGGTGTACTTTGATATTTTTTCTGCAGTATATAAAATATATTTGATGAAATTTGATATTTTATGTACAGAATATAGTATATATTTCGTTTACTTGGATATTTCATGTACAGTATATAGTATATATTTGGTGTTCTTTGATATATTATTTACAGTATATAATATATATTTGGTGAAATTTGATATTTTATGCACAATATATAATATATATTTGGTGAACTTTGATATTTTTTGTACAGTATATAATATATATTTGGCGAAATTTGATATTTCACTTACAGTATATAATATATATTTGGGGAAATTCGATATTTTATGTACAGTATATAATATACATTTGGTGAAATTTGATATTTTATATACAGTATATAGTATATATTTTGTTAAATTTGATATTTTATATACAGTATGTAATATATATTTGGTGTACTTTCATATTTTATGCACAGTATGTTATATATTTGGTGAAATTTGATATTTTATGTATAGTATATAATATACACTTGGTGTACGTTCTTATTTTATCTGCACTATATAGTGCAATTTTGGTGAAATTTGATATTTTATATTTGGTGAAATTTGATATTTTATGTTCAATATATAATATATATTTGGTGTACTTTGATATTTTATGTACAGTATATAATATAAATTTGGTGAAATTTGATATTTTATGTACATTATATCATATGTACCTGGTGAAATTTTATATTTTTTGTGCAGAATCTCATATATATTTGACGTCCTTTCATATTTTATGCACTGTATGTAATAAATATTTGGTGTACTTTGACATTTTGTGTTCAGTATATGATATATATTTGGTGAAATTTGATATTTTATGTGCAGTATATAATATATATTTGGGTAAATTGTATATTTTATGTATAGTATATAATATATATGGTGAAATTTGATATGTTTTGTATAGTATATAATATATATTTGGTGAAATTTGATATTTTGTCAAGAGTATATAATATATACTTTGTGAAATTTGATGTTTTATGAACAGTATATAATATATATTTGGTGTACTTTTATATTTTATGTACAGTATGCAATATATATTTGGTTAAATTTGATATTTTATGTACAGTATATAATATATATTTGGTGAAATTTGATATTTTATGTACGGTATATAATATATATTTGGTGTACTTTCATATTTTATGTACAGTATATTATATATTTGGTGAAATTTGATATTTTATGGACTGTACATAACATTTATTCGGTGAAATTTGATGTTTTGTGTACAGTATACAGTATATATTTCTTACAATATGGTATTTTATGTACACTATATAGTATATATTTGGTTAAATTTGATATTTTATGTGCAGTATATAATTTATATTTGGTGAAATTTGATATTTTATGTACAGTATGTAGTATATATTTGGTGTAATTTGATATTTTATGTACAGTATATAATAGATATTTGGTGAAATTTGATATTTTATATACAGTGTATAATATATATTTGGTGAAATTTGATATTTTATATACAGTGTATAATATATATTTGGTGAATTTTGATATTTTATATACAGTATATAAGATATATATGGTGTCCTTTAAATTTTATGTGCAGAATATAATATATATTTGGTGAAATATGATATTTTATATTCACTATATAATACATATTTGGTGAAATTTCATATTATATGTACAGTATATAATATTTATTTGGTGAAATTTGGTATTTTATGTAGAGTATATAATATATATTTCGTGAAATTTGATATTTTTTGTACAGTATATAATACATGTTTGGTGAAATTTGATATTTTATGTACAGTATGTGGTATATATTAGTTGTAGTTTGATATTTTAAATACAGTATATAACATATATTTGGTGTATTTTGATATTTTATGTACAGTATGTAATATATATTTGGAGTAATTTGATATTTTTTGTACAGTATGAAGTATATATTTGGTGAAATTTGATATTTTATGTACAGTATATAATATATATTTGGTGTACCTTCATATTTTATGTACAGTTTATACTATATATTTGGTGTACCTTGATATTTTATGTACAGTATATAATATATATTTGATGAAATTTGATATTTTATGTACAGTATATACTATACATTGGGTTTCCTTTGATATTTTATGTAAAGTATGTAATATATATCTTGTGTACTTTGATATATTATGTACAGTATCTAATATATATTTGGTTAAATTTGACATTTTATGTACTGTACATAATATATATTTGGTGAAATTTGATATTTTATGTACGGTATATCAAATATATTTGTTGAAATTTGATATTTTATGTGCAGTATATCACATATATTTGATGTACTTTCATTTTTTATGCACATAATATAATATATATTTGGTGTACTTTAATATTTTAGGTACAATATATAATATATATATGGTGAAATTTGATATTTTATGTACAGTATATAATATATATTTCGGAAAATTCGATATTTTATGTGCAGTATATAATATATATTTGGTGAAATTTGTTATGTTACGTACTGTATATATTATATATATGTTGAAATTTGATATTTTATGTAGAGTATATTTTATATATTTGGTAAAATTTGATATTTTATGTACAGTACACAATATATATTTGGAGAAATATGATATTTTATGTAGAGTATATAATATATATTTGGTGATATTTGATATTTTGTGTACAGTATATAATATATATTTGGTGAAATTTGAAATTTCATGAAATTTGATATTTTATGTACATTATATAATATATATTAGATTTACTTTGATATTTACTTTCATATTTTATTTACAGTATAGTATATATTTGGTGAAATTTGATATTTTATATACAGTATATAATGTATATTGGGTTTACTTTGATATTTTATATACAGTATGTAATATATATCTTGTGTACTTTGATATATTATGTACGGAATCTAATATACATTTGGTGAAATTCGGAATTTTATGTACAGTATATAATATATATTTGATTTACTTTGAAATTTACTTTCATATTTTATGTCCAGTATGTTATATATTTGGTGAAATTTGATATTTTATGTATAGTATATAATATATATGGTGAAATTTGGTATGCTCTGAAATTTGAGATTTTATGTAAAGTATATATGTTTGTTGAGATTTGATATTTTATGTACAGTAAGTGGTTTATATTTGGTGAAGTTTGATATTTTATCTACAGTATATAATTTATATTTGGTATACTTTTACATTTTATTTATAGTATATAATATATATTTGGTGTAGAAATTTGATATATTATTAACAGTATATAATATATATTTGATGAAATTTGATACTTTATGTACAGTGTATAATATATATTTGGTTTACTTTGGTATTTTATGTACAGTATGTAATATATATCTTGTGTACTTTGATATATTATGTACAGTATCTAATATATATTTGGTTAAATTTGATATTTTATGTACTGTATATAATATATATTCGGTGAAATTTGATATTTTATGTACAGTATATCATATATATTTGGTGAAATTAGATATTTAATGTGCAGTATATCATATATATTTGATGTACTTTCATACTTTATGCACAGTATATAATATATATTTGCTGTACTTTAATATTTTAGGTACAGCATATAATATATATTTGGTGAAATTTGATATTCCATGTACAGTATATAATATATATTTGGGGAAATTCGATATTTTATGTGCAGTATATAATATATATTTGGTGAAATTTGATATGTTATGTACAGTATATAATATGTATTTGGTGAAATTTGATATTTTATGTACAGTATGTAATATATATTTGGTAAAATTTGATATTTTATGTACTGTATATTATATATTTTGTGAAATATGATATTTTATGTAGAGTATTTAATATATATTCCGTGAAATTTGATATTTCATGAAATTTGATATTTTATGTGCAGTATATTATATATTGGATTTACTTTTATATTTACTTTCATATTTTATGTACAGTATAGTATATATTCGGTGAAATTTGATAATTTATGTACAGTATGCAATATATATATGGTGAAATTTGGTATTTTATGTACAGTATATTATATATTTTGTGAAATTTGATATTTTATGTACAGTATATTATATATTTGGTGAAATTTGATATTTTATGTACAGTATATAATATATAATTGGTGAAATTTGATATTTTATGTGCAGTATATAGTATATATTTGGTGTAATTTGATATTTTATGTGCAGTGTATAATATATATTTGGTGAAGTGTGATATTTTATGTACAGTATATAGTATATATTTGGTGAAATTTCATATTTTATGTACAGTATATGATATATATGGTGTAGTTTCATATTTTAGGTACAGTATATTTTATATTTGGAGAAATTTGATATTTTATGTACAGTATATAATACATATTTGGTGAAATTTGATATTTTATGAAATTTGATATTTTATGTACATTATATTATATATTTGATCTTCATTGATATATACTTTCAAAATTTGCTTACAGTATAGTATATATTTTGTGAAATTTGATATTTTATGTAGAGAATATTATATATATTTGGTGAAATATGATATATTTTTTAGAGTATATAATATATATTTGGTGAAATTTGATATTTTATGTACAGTATATAGTATATATTTGGTGAAATTTGATATTTTATGTACATTATATAATATATATTTGATTTACATTGATATTTACTTTCATATTTTGCTTACAGTATAGTATATATTAGGTGAAATTTGATATTTTATGCACAGTATATAGTATATATTTGGTGAAATTTTATATTTTATGAAATTTGATATTTTATGTACAGTATATAATATATATTTGTTTTATTTTGATATTTTATGCACGGTAGATAATATATATTTGGTGTACATTGATATTTTATGTACAGTTTACAATATATATTTGGTGAAATTTGATATTTTATGTTCAGTATATTATATATTTGGCGAAATTTGTTATTTTGTATTGAGTATATAATATATATTTGGTTTACTTTGATATTTTATCTACAGTATGTAATATATATTTGATATAAATTGATATTTTATGTGTGTTATATAATATATATTTGTTGTATTTTGACATTTTATGTACAGTATCTAATATGTATTTGGTGTACTTTAGTATTTTATGTACAGTATATAATATATATTTGTTGAAATTTGATATTTTATGTACAGTATATAGCATATATTTGGTGAAGTTTGATATTTTATCTGCTGAATATGATACATATTTGCTATACTTTTATATTTTATGTACAGTATATAATATAAATTTAGTGTACTTTATTATTTTATGTACAGTATATAATGTATATTTGATGAAATTTGATATTTTATGTAGAGTATATAATACATATTTGATTTACTTTGATATTTTATGTACAGTATATAATATATATTTGAAGTATTTTGACATTTATGTACACTGTATAATATATATTTAGTGAAATTTGATATTTTATGTAGAGTATATAATATATATTTGGTGAAATTTGATATTTTTTGTACAGTATAAAGTATATATTTGTTGAAATTTGATATTTTATTTGCAGTATATAGTATGTATTTCGTGAAGTTTGATATTTTATGTACAGTATATTATATATTTGGTGAAGTTCCATATTTAATGTACGGTTTATATTATATATTTGGTGAAATTTGATATTTTATGAAATTTGATATTTTTTGTACAGTATATAATATGTATTTGTTGCATTTTGACATTTTATGTACAATATATAATATATATGGTGTAGTTTGATATTTTATGTACAGTATATAGTATATATTTGGTGAAATTTAATATTTTATGTACAGAATATAATATATATTTGGTGTAATTTGATATTTCATATACAGTATACAGTATATATTTGGTGAAATTTGATATTTTATTAACAGTATATAATATATATTTGGTGTACTTTGATGATTTATCTACAGTATATAATATATATTTGGTGTACTTTGATATTTTATGTAGAGTATATAATGTATATTTGGATTAGTGTGATATTTTATGTACAGTATACAATATTTATTTGCTGAAATTTGATATTTTATGTACAGTATATTATATATTTGGTGAAATTTGATATTTTATGTACAGTATATAATATTTATTTGGTATACTTTTACATTTTATGTACAGTATGTAATATATATTTGGTGTGCTTTGATAATTTATGTACAGTATATAATATATATTTGATGAAATTGGATATTTTATGACTGTATATAATATATATTTGGTGAAATTTGATATTTTATGTACAGTATTTAATATATATTTGTTGTACTTTGATATTTTATGTAGAGTATATAATTTATATTTGGTGTACATTCATATTTTATGTGCAGTACATAATATATATTTGTTGAACTGAGATATTTTATGTTCAGTATATAATACGTATATGGTGTACTTTCATATATTATGTACAATATATAATATTCATTTGGTGTAATTTGATAGTTTATGTACAGTATATAATATTTATTTTTTGTATTTTGATATTTAATGTACAGAATGTAATATATATTTTTTGTACTTTGATATTTTATGTACACTATATATTATATATTTGTTGTACATTGATATTTTAAGTTCAGTATATATTATATATTTGGTGTACTTTCATACTTTATGGACAGTATATAATACATATTTGGTGTACACTGATTTTTTTTGTACGATATATAATATTGATTTTGTGTACTTCGATATTTTATGTACGATATATAATATAGATTTTGTGTACTTTGATGTTTTATGTATGATACATAATATAGAATTATTGTACTTTGATATTTTATGGATGATTTATAATATAGATTTTATGTACTTTGATATTTCATGTATAATATATAAGATATATTTTCGGTACTTTCATAATTCATGAACAATATATGTTATATTTTGTGTCCTTTTATATTTTGTGTACATTACATAAGATATATTTTGTGTACTTTGATATTTTATGTACAATATATAATACATATTTTGTGTACTTTCATATCTTATGTACAATGTATAATAAATATTTTGTGTTCTTTGATATTTTATGTGCAATATATAACATATATTTTTTGTACTTTGATATTTATTCACAATATAGAAAATATATTTTGTGTAATTTGATATTTTCTGTACAATATGTAACACATATTTTGTGTACTTTGATATTTTATGTACAATATGTGATATATGTTTTCTGTACTTTGATATGTTATGTACAATATATAATATATATTTTGTGTACTTTGATATTTTATGTGCAATATATAATGTGAATTTTTTTTGTGCTTTGATAATTTGTGTACGAAATATAATATGCATTTTGTGTACTTTGATATTTTATGAACACTATGTAGTATGTACTTTTTGTATTTTGATATCTTTTGAAAGATATATGTTTTGTGTACTTTGATATTCTATCTACAATATATAATTGATATTTTCTGTACTTTAATATTGTATGTACAATGTGTAACATATATTTTGTATACTTTGATATTTTATGTATGAAATATAATACATGTTTTGTGTAGTTTGATATTTGAAGTACAATATATAAGTTTTGTGTAACTTGGTATTTTATGTACAATATATAATATAAGATTTGTGTACTTTGATATCTTAAGTACCATATATAAGATATATTTTGTGTACTTTGATACTTTATGTACAATATAAAATATATATTTGGTGTACTTTGATATTTTATGTACAATATGTAATACATATATTTTGTAATTTGATATTTTATGTAGGATATGTAATATATAATTAGTGTGCTTTGATATTTTATGTAGAATATATAATATATATTTAGTGTGCTTTGATATTTTATGTACAATATAAAATATATATATTGTGTACTTTGATATTTTATGTATAATATATAATATTTGTTTCATATACTTTATTATTTCCTGTACAATGTGAAATATGTATTTTGTGTACTTTGATATTTTACGTACCATACATAATATATGTTTTGTGTACTTTGATATTTCATGTACAATATATAATATGTTTCCTGTACTTTTACATTTTATGTACAATATATAAAATATATTGTGTACCTTCATATTTTTTGTACTCTATATAAATATCATATATTTCTTATAATATGTATCATATATTACATATGTCAGAAATTTTATTTAATATATACTATATGCTACAGGTTATTTATCTTAAATCTATATTATATGTTATATATCATATGTATATAATATAGTGTACTTTGATAATTTATGTACAATATGTAAGATACATTTTGTGTAGTTTGATATTTTATATACAATATATAAGATATATTTTGTGTACTTTGGTATTTTACGTACAATATAAAAGATATAGATTGTGAGTTTGATATTTTGCGTACAATATATAATATATAGCTTCTGTACTTTGATATTTTATGTACAACATATAAGATATAGTTTGTGTACTTTCATATTTTATGTACAATATATAAGATATAGTTTGTTTACTTTGATATTTTATGTACAGTATATAAGATATAGTTTGTGTAATTTGATATTTTATGGACATTACATAAGATATAGTTTGTGTACTTTGATATTTTATGTACAATATTTAAGATATGGTTTGTGTACTTTCATATTTTATGTACACTATATAAGAAATATTGTGTGTACTTTGATATTTTATGTACTATATATAAGATATAGCTTGTATACTTTGATATATTATGTACAATATATAAGATATAGTTTGTGTAATTTGATATTTTATGTAAAATTTATAACATATTGTTTGAGTACTTTCATATTTTATGTACAATATATAATATATGTTTTTTCTTCTTTGATATTTTATGCGCAATATAATATCTATTTTGTGTACTTTGGCCTTTTATGTACACTATATAACATATATTTTGTGTAAATTGAGAAGTTATGTACAATATGTAATATAATTTTTGTGTACTTTGATATTTTATGTACAATATATAATATAAGTGTTCTGTATATTGATATTTTATGTACAATATAAATTGTAGATTTTGTGTACTTTGATATTTTATGTACGATATATAAATATAATATATTATATATACTATATATCATTTATTACATATATCATACATTTTATGTAATACCTATCATATATTATATGTTATATATCATATATTATCAATAATATATACCATATGATTCAGTTAATATATATCATACATTATGTAATATATTACAGATGTTATAAAATATATATAATATATTATATAATATATAGCATATATTACACAATGTATATCATATATCATATTATATGCCACATATCATATAATATACATCAAACATTATATTATTTATATCTTTTTTATATAATATATGTCACTTATTATATTTATTACAGACGGTGTATATTACCGATAATACATTATGTACTTATCATATAGTATATAGTTTAAATATTATAAAATATATTATATATTTTGTTTAACATATAATACATATAATGTATATATTATAAGTTTTATGTATGATATATTTAATATACAATATATATAAAATATTTAGTATATAATATATATGTATAATATATAATATATGTATATTATAAATGTTATATAAAATAATATATATAATATAATATATATTTAAAAATATACATGTCATAAAATTAAACATATTTCATAGATTACTATATAAAACACATATTATATATTAGATAAAATATATAATATATATATTATATATAATATAAATAGTATATATTATATGTCATATATAAAATCATATAAAATATTCTATATATTATATGTAATATATAATATATATAATATATAATATGACATAATATTTTCTATTTATACTATGAGATATTATATATTATTTTGTATATTACAAATATAATATATTGTATTATAAATAATGCATATATATAATATATGTTATATATATAATTGTTTTTAGACAGAGTCTTGTTCTGTTGCACAGGCTGTGGTGCAATGGCACCATCTCGGCTCACTGCAACATCGGCCTCAGTGTTTCAAGAGATTGTCCTGCCTCAGCCTCCCAGGTAGGTGGGACTACACCATACTGGGGCTACTCCAGCTGCCACCATGCCTGGCTAATTATTTTTAGTTTTCGTGGAGACAGGATTTCACTTTATTGGCCACGATGGTCTTGATCTCCTCACGTTGTTATCCTCTTGCCCTGACCTCCCAAAGTGCTGGGATTAGAGGCCTGAGCCAAGATACATATTTTTTAAATGAAGAAAAATTTCAAAGGTACTCTGCTTGGTACAGTAATCAAACATATAAACTGAGGAATAAAACATAACCATCAAACATATTAATAACTGCATATGGAAAATACAGAGGATAATGTTTTAAATAACATATTTGGAAAGCACTAACTAATAATTTGAAGAGTTTGCATTTGACAGGCCAGTATGAACATACCTTGAAGGCAGCAACACAAGTTCCACATGAGAAAAATCAAAATCAGGGAAAATGAAACCACAAAGGTTCAATCTGCTCTGAGCTTTGAAAAACTCAGCACAGACAGTGGCACTCAGGACCAAGGGCAGGAGATCCCTAATCCCAACACCACGGCGATAGGGCACAAACATTCCAGGGTGAAGGCACAATCCACATTGTGAGGTTCAACGGCTGCCAGCCAGTCAGGAGTGCTTCTACATGTACAGGAAGGTGATTGAAAGCTCAGCGTTTTGTTTCAAAAACGGAATCCCAAGCCCACACATTACTATGCTGTACTTCTTAAAATAGGTGATGAGATGGGAAATAGGGCACAACAAAATATATATATATGTGTGTATATATATATAATTTATATAATGTAATTTATAGAGCTTACATAATATGTATAACACATATAAAATTTTCTTTTACATCCTGCATCCTTATATTATATATGATATATGATGTATAATATAATATATAATGATATGTCAGTATTATATACAATAAAATGCATGCAATAATAGATAATTATTACATAAAACATAATATATAATAATATATAAAATTATACAGTTATATATATACTTATATATAACATAATAATATATAATATATGTGATATATCACATATAATATATATGTTATCTAATATAGAATATCATATGTATAACATATTATATAATATATAATATTTACTATATGATATAATATATAATGTATTATATATTACATATGATAAGTAATATATTATACATCATACATAACATAGTAGATATTGTAAAATATATAATATATTATATACTAGATATTATGTATTATACAACATATTGTATATCATATCACATATTATATATTATAATATGTATATGACATATAATAGATAACATATTTTACAATATTTTACATTATCTATATTAATATAATATAATATATAAAATATTATGATGTATTATACATAATATATTTCGATATAATATATAATATATTAAGATATTTTATGTGAAATATATAATATAATCATACATCATAGAATAATATATATTATATATTGTAAAACTAATACAGTTCATTTATCATATATAACATATATTATGTATTATATTTCATATATCATATTTATTATGTATAATATATTTCATATATCATACATTATACATAATAAATATCATATAATATATGTCATATATCATATATTGTATGTTATATATCATATATTATCAGAAATATATATTATAGGTTCAATGTAATATGTATTATGCATTATATAATATCTAGCATATGTTATAAAACATATATAATATATAATAGAAAACTTAGCATAGATTTTATAATATATATCATATGTCATATTATATACCATATATATCATATAATATACATCATATATTATATAATATATATTTTAAGTTATATATTATATGTCATATATTATATTATATATAATATGTTATATAATATATGTCATATATTATATTTATTATAGATGGTATATATTACCTGTAATATATCATTTACATATCATGAATTATATAACTTAAATATTTTATAATATATTATATAATTTGTTTAATATATTATATATATAATGTATATATTACATATTTATATATCATATATTTGATATATTATATATAATATATGTTATATCCATGTCATAAAATATAATATATATTACAGATCATTATATAATACACATATTATATATTAGATAAATATGTATTATATAGATCATATACATTATATATAATATAAATAATATATTTTATGTGTAATATATAATGTCTTATAATAAATAATACATTATACATTATACGTAATATATAATACATATAATATATATTATATATAATATGACATAATATTTTTATGTATATTATGAGATATTATATATGATATATCTTATGTATTACAGATATTATATATTATATAATATATAATGCATAGATATTATGTATTATATATATAATTGTTTTTAGACAGAGTCTTGTTCTGTTGCACAGACTGGCGTGCAATTGCACCATCCTGGCTCACTGCAACATCTGCCTCATGGGTTCAAGCGATTGTCCTGCCTCAGACTCTCAGGTAGCTGGGACTACACCATACTGCGTCTACTCGGGCTGCCACCATGCCTGGCTAATTTTTTTTAGTTTTAGTAGAGACAGGATTTCACTGTATTGGCCACGATGGTCTTGATCTCCTCACGTTGTGATCCTCTTGCCTTGGCCTCCCAAAGTGCTGGATTTAGAGGCCTGAGCCAAGATACATATTTTTTAAATGAAGAAAAATTTCAAAGGTACTCTGCTTGGTACAATAATCAAATATACAAATTGAGCAATAAAACATAACCATGAAACATATTAATAACTGCATATGGAAAATACAGAGGATAATGTTTTAGATAACATATTTGGAAAGCACTAACTAATAATTTGAAGAGTTTGCATTTGACAGGCCAGTATGAACATACCTTGAATGCAGCAACACAAGTTCCACATGAGAAAAATCAAAATCAGGGAAAATGAAACCACAAAGGTTCAATCTGCTCTGAGCTTTGAAAAACTCAGCACAGACAGTGGCACTCAGGACCAAGGGCAGGAGATCCCTAATCCCAACACCACGGCGATAGGGCATAAACATTCCAGGGTAAAGGCACAATCCACATTGTGAGGTCCAACGGCTGCCAGGCAGTCAGGAGTGCATTTACATGTACAGGAAGGTCATCGAAGGCTCAGTGTTTTGTTTCAAAAACTGAATCCCAAGCCCACACTTTACTATGCTGTACTTCTTAAAATAAGTTATGAGATGGGAAATAGGGCACCCACAAATATATATAGATGTGTGTATATATATATAATTTATATAATGAAATATATGTAACTTATATAATATGTATAAAATATATTTAATTTTCCTTTACATACTGCATCCTTATATCATATATAATATGTATTATGTAATATATAATGATATGTTATTATTATATACAATATAATACATGTAATAACATAATTATTACAAATAATATAATATATTATTACATATATAATTATATATAATATAATAAAATTTAATATATAGTATATAATATACTATATAATATAGAATATCATACGTATAACATATTATATAACATATAATATTTACTATATAATATAATACATAATGTATTATATATTTTGTATAATATGTAATATATTATACATAATATATAATATATTACATATTATAAAATATATAATATATAATATATTATATATTATTATATATTATATCATAATATAATAAATATTATAATATTATATATGACATATACTAGATTGAATATTATATAATATATTACATTAGATATAATAATATAATATGATATATAATACCTTATGATATATTATATATAAATAATTATAGAATATAAATTATATATTGAAATTTTTTATATAATATATAATATAATCGCATATAATATAATATTATATATTATATATAATATGTAACGTAAATAATATATTTCATAAATCATATATAATATATATCATGAATTATATATCATATATTATATATAATATGAATCACATATGACATATTTCGTATATTTTGTGTAATATATATCATATATTTTATGGCATATATCATATATTATATGTTATATATCATATATTATGAATTATATATCATATATTCAATGATATATATATCATACATTGTATAATAAATAGCACATGTTATAAAATATGTATAATATATTATATAATATATAGCATATATTATATAATGTATGTCATATATCATATTATATACCATATATCATCTAATATACATCATACGTTATATTATATATCATATGTTATATAATATATGTCATATATTATATTTATTATAGACAGTATATATTACCAATAATACATTATTTACTTATCACATAATATATAATATAAATATTATCTAATGTATTATATATTTATTATTATATATTATATATTATATATTATATTATATTATTATATATTATTGTATATAATATATATTATTTATTTTATATATGATATATTTAATATATAATATATATCATCTATTATGTATATAATACCTAAGAGATTATATATATTATATACATGTCATAAAATATAATATATATTATAGATCATTATAGAATATGCATATTATATATTAGATAAATTATATAATATATATTATTGATATTACATATAATATAAATAGTATATATTATATGTAATGTATAATGTCATATAATATATATAGTGTATTATATGTAATATATAATCCATATAATATGTATTATAAATAATATGACATCCTATTTTTTATGTATATTATGAGATATATATTACAGATATATTATATAATATATAATGCATATATATAATACATGTCATATATATAATTGTTTTTAGACAGAGTCTTTTTCTGTTGCACAGACTGGGGTGCAATGGCACCATCTTGCCTCAATGCAACCTCTGCCTCACGGGTTCAAGAGAATGTCCTGCCTCAGCCTCCCAGGTAGATGTTACTACACCATACTGGACTACTCCAGCTGCCATCATGGCCGGCTAATGTTTTTTTTTAGTTTTAGTAGAGAGAGGATTTCACTGTATTGGCCAGGATGGTGTTGATCTCCTCAGGTTGTGATACTGTTGCCTTGGCCTCCCAAAGTGCTGGATTTAGAGGCCTGAGCCAAGATACATATTTTTTAAATGAAAAAAAATTTCAAAGGTAGTCTGCTTGGTACAATAATGAAATATATAAATTGAGTAATAAAACGTAACCATGAAACATATTGATAACTGCATATGGAAAATACAGAGGATAATGTTTTAAATAACATATTTGGATAGCACTAACTAATAATTTGAAGAGTTTGCATTTGACAGACCAGTATGAAAATACCTTGAATGCAGCAACACAGTTTCCACATGAGAAAAATCAAAATCAGGGAAAATGAATCCACAAAGGTTCAATCTGCTCTGAACTTTGAAAAACTCAGCACAGACGGTGGCACTTAGGACCAAGGTCAGGAGATCCCTAATCCCATCACCAAGGCAATAGGGCATAAACATTCCAGGGTGAAAGCACAATCCACATTGTGAGGTCCAAATGCCGCCAGGAAGCAAGGCGTGCTTTTACATGTTTAGGAAGGTTATTGAAGGCACAGTGTTTTGTTGCAAAAACTGAATTCCAAGCCAAAACATTACTATGCTGTACTTCTTAAAATAAGTTATGAGATGGGAAATAGGGCACAACCAAATATATATATGTGTGTGTATATATATATAATTATATACAATGTAATATATATAACATATACAATATGTATAACATATATATAATTTCCTTTTACATCCTGCACCCTTATATTATATATAATATATTACATATAATGTAATATATGATACATTTTTATTATACAAAATATAATACACATAAAAATATATAATTATTATACATAACATAATGTATGATTATATATACAATATAATAATATATATAATTATATATAATAAAATTATATATAATATAATATATATTATATAACATATTTTATATCTATTATATAACATATTATATAATATAGAATGTCATATGAATAGCATAGGATATATTATATAATATTTAATATATAATATAATATACAATGTATTATATATTACATATACTATGTAATATATTACAAATAATATTTAACATATTAGATATTATAAATTATACCATATAATATCTGTTATATATTATGTGTTATATAACATATCATATATTATATAATAATATAATATATATCATATTATATACTTGACATATATTAGACTAAATATTATATAATATGTTACTTTATGTACAGTAATAATATGATAAAATATAAAATATATTATGATATAATATATATAATATATGATGATATAATATATTATATATAGAGATATATTATATGAAGTACACAATATAATCTATATAACAGAATATTACATAATTATATATAATATATAAGATACGTTATATATATATTATATCACATATAATAAATATTTTATGTACAGTATAGAAAATATAATTTCTGTACATTGATATTTTATGTACAGTATAGAATATGTATTTCGTGTACATTGATATTTTATGTATAGTGTAGAACATATTTTTGGTGTACTTTGTTATATTATGTACAGTGTATAATATATATTTGGTATACTTTGATATTTTCTCTGGAGTATAGAATATATATTTGGTGTGCTTTCATATTTTGTGTACAGTATTGAGAATATATTTGGCGTACTTTGATATTTTAAGTACATTATAGAATATATATTTTGTGTAGTTTGATATTTTATGTACAATATGAAATATATATATGTTGTTCTTTGATATTTTATGTACAGTATGTAATATATATTTGGTGTTCTTTGATTTTTTATGTAGAGTATTGAATATATATGTTGCACTTTGATATTTTATGTACAGTATAGAATATATATTTGGTGTAGTTTGATATTTTATGTACAGTATAGAATATATATTTGGTGTACTTTGATATTTTATATACAGTACTAAATATATATATGGTGTAATTTGATATTTTATATACTGAATAGAGTATATATTTGGAGTGCATTGATATTTCATCTACAGTATACAATATATATTTGGTGTACTTTGATATTTTATGTACAGTATAAAATATATATTTGGTGTACTTTCATATTTTATGTAGAGTATACAATATATGTTTTGTATAGTTTGATGTTTTATGTACAGTATTGAATAAATAGTTCGGTTACTTTGATATTTTATGTACAGTACATAAAATATAGTTTGGGTACTTTGATATTTTATATACAGTACATAATGCATATTTTGGGTAATTTGATATTTTATGTACAGTACGTAATACATAGATTGGGAACTTTGATATTTTATGTACAGTACATAATATACAGTTGGGGTACATTGATATTTTATGTACAGTGTAGTATATATTTTTGTGTACTTTGATACACTTTGTGCAGTATAGTATGTATATTTTGGTTACTTTGATAAATTACGTACAGTATAGAATATATATTTTTTGTAATGTCATATTTTATGTGTAGTACAGAATATATATTTTGGGCACTTTCCTATTTTATGTACAGTAAAGGATATATATATTGGGTATTTTGATATTTTATATACTGTATAGAATATATATTTGGAGTAATTGATATATAATGTACAGTACAGAATACATATTTTGGACACTTTAATGTTTTATGCACCGACTAGAACTTATAATTTGGTTAATCTGATATTTTGTTCACATTATGGAATATATATTTTGGGTACTATGATATTTTATGTAGAGTATAGAATATATATTTTGGGTACTTTGATATTTTATGTACAGTATAGAATATATATTTGGTGTACTTTGATATTTTCTGAACAGTATAGGATATGTATTTTGTGTAGTTTGATATTTTATGTACAGGATGGAACATATATTTGGTGTACTTTGATATTTTATGTACAGCATGGAAAATATATTTGGAGTACTTTGATATATTATGCACAGTGTAGAGTATATATTTGGTGTACTTTGATATTTTTTGTACAGTATATGATACATGTTTGGTGTACTTTGATATTTTATGTACAGCAAATGATATCAAGTTGGTGTACTTTTATATTTTATGTAGAGTATATGATGCATATTCGGTGTACATCGACATTTTATTTACAATATATGATGCATATTTGGTGTACTTTGATAATTCATGAATAGTATATGATACATATTTGGTGTAATTTGATATTTTATGTACAGTATATGATACATGTTTGGTGTATTTTGATATTTTATTTAAAGTATGTGATTCATAGTTGCTGTATTTTGATAATTTATGTACAGAACATGGTACATATATGCTGTACTTTGATATTTTATGTACAGTATATGATACATATTTGGTGTACTTACATATTTTATGTACACTGTATATTAAATATTTTGTGTACTTTGATAATTTATGTACAGTAGATAGTATATATTTGGGGTATTTGGATATTTCATGTACAGTATATGATACGTATTTGGTGTACTTTGATATTTTATGTAAAGTATATACTATATATTTGGCATACTTTGATATTTTATGTACAATATATGTTACATATTTGGTGTAACTTGATATTTTATGTACAGTAAATAAAATATCTTTGGTGTACTTTGATATTTCATGTACAGTATGTAATACATAGTTGCTGTATTTTGATATTTTATGTACAGTATGTGATATATATGTGGTGAATTTTGATATTTTATGTATATTATATGATACATATCTGGAGTACTTTGATATTTTCTTTACAGTGTATGACACATATTTGTTGTACATTGATATTTTCTGTACAGTATATGATACCTATTTGGTGTACTTTGATATTTTATGTACAGTGTATGATACAAATTTCCTGCACTTTGATATTTTATGTACAGTATATAATATATATTTGTTGTATTTTTATATTTTTTGTGCGGTATATAATACATATTTGCTGTACTGAGATATTTTATATACAGTATATGATACTAATTTGGAGTACTTCATTATTTTATGTACAGTATACCATACATATTTGGTGTACTGTAATATTTTATGTACAGTATATGATATATTTTTGTGTACTTTAATATTTTATGTACTGTATATGATACATATTTCGTGTACTTTGATATTTTATGTACAGGATACAACACATATCTGGTGCATTTTGATATTTTATGGACAGTGTATGATACATAATTGGTGTACATTGGTATTTTATATAAAGTATATAATATATATTTTGTGTACTTTGGTATTTTATGTACAGTATATAATATATTGTTGGTGTACATTGATATTTTATGTACAGTTAATAATATACATTTGGTGTACTTTGATATTTTATGCACAGAATATATTATATATTTTGTGTACTTTAATATTTTATGTACAGTATATAATATATATTTGGTGAAATTTGATATTTTGTGTACAGTATATAATATATGTTTGGTGAAATTTGATATTTTATGTACAGTATATAATATATATTTGGTGAAATTTGATATTTTATGTATAGTATATAATATATATTTGGTGATATTTGATATTTTATATACAGTATATTATATATATTTGGTGAAATTTGATATTTTATGTACAGTATATAATATATTTGGTGAAGTTTGATATTTTATGTGCAGCATATTATATATTTGGTGAAGTTTCATATTTAATATACAGTATATAATATATATTTGGTGAAATTTGATATTTTATGTACAGTATGTGGTATACGTTTGGTGAAGTTTGATATTTTATCTACAGTATATAACATATATTTGATATACTTTTACATTTTAGGTACACTATATAATATATATTTGGTGTACTTTCATATTTTATGTACAGTATATTATATATTAGGAAAAATTTGATATTTTATGTACAGTACATAATATATATTTTGTGAAATTTGATATTTTATGTACAGAATATAATATATATTTGGGGAAATTTGATATTTTATGTACGGTATATAATATATATTTGGCGAAATTTGATATTTTATGAACAGTACACAATATATATTTCGTGAAATTTGATATTTTGTGTACAGTATATAGTATATATTTGGTGAAATTTCATATTTTATGTACAGTATGTTTTATATGTTTGGTGAAGTTTGATATTTTATGTACAGTATATTATATATTTGCTGAAGTTTCATATTTAATGTACAGTACATAATATATATTTGGTGAAATTTGTTATTTTATGAAATTTGATATTTTATGTACAGTATATAATATATATTTCACGGAATTTCATATTTTATGTGCAGTATATAATATATAGTTGGTGAAATTTGATATTTTATGTACAGTACATAACAAATATTTGTTGAAGTTTGATATTTTATGTACAGTATATTGTATATTTGGTGAAGTTTCATATTTAATGTACACTATATAACATATATTTGGTGAAATTTGATATTTTATGTACAGTATATAATATATATTTGTTGCATTTTGACATATTAAGTACATTACATAATATATATTTGGTGTAGTTTTATATTTTATGTACAGTATATAGTATATATTTGGTGAAATTTGATATTTTATGAACAGTATACAATATATATTTGGTGAAGTTTGATATTTTATATAAAGTATATAGTATATATTTGGTGAAATTTGATATTTTATGTAGAGTATATAATATATATTTTGTGTACTTTCATATTTTATGTACAGTATATTATATATTTGGAGAAATTTGATATTTTATGTACAGTATTTTATATTTATTTGGTGAAATTTGATATTTTATGAAATTTGATATTTTATGTACAGTATATAATATATATTTGCTTTACTTTGATACTTACTTTCATATTTTATGTACAGTATGTTATATATTTGGTGAAATTTGTTATTCTATGTACAGTATATAATATATATTTGGTGAAATTTGATATGTTATGAAATTTGATATTTTATGTACAGTATGTAATATATATTTGTTGAAATTTGATATTTTATGTACAGTATGTGGTATATATTTGGTGAAGTTTGATATTTAATCTACAGTATGTAATATATATTTGCTATACTTTTACATTTTATGTACAGTATATAATATTTATTTCGTGTAATTTGACATTTTATGTACAGTATATAATATATATTTGATGAAATTTGATAATTTATGAACATTTTATAATATATATTTGACTTACTTTGATATTTACTTTCATATTTTATGTACAGTATAGTAGATATTTTGTGAATTTTGATGTTTCATATACAGTATATAATATGTATTTGTTGTATTTTGACATTTTATGGACAGTATAAAATATATATTTGTTGTACTTTAATATTTTATGTACAGTATACAATATATATTTGGTGAAATTTGATATTTTATGTACAGTACTTAATATATATTTGGGGAAATTTCATGTTTTATGTGCAGTATCTCTTATATATTTGATGTCCCTTCATATTTTATGCACAGTATATAACATATATTTGATGAAATTTGATATTTTGTGTACAGTATATAATATTTATTTGGTGAAATTTGATATTTTATGTGCAGTATATAATATATATTTCATGAAATTTGATACTTTATGTACAGTATATAATATATGTTTCGTGAAATTTGGTATTTTATGTACAGTATAAAATATATATTTCGTGTACTTTCAAATTTTATGTAGAATATATTATATATTTGGTGAAATTTGATATGTTATGGACAGTGTATAATAGTTATTTCGTGAAATTTGATGTTTTGTGTACAGTATATAGTGTACATATGGTGAAATTTGATATTTTATGCACACTATATGAGATATATTTGGTGAAATTTGATATTTTATGTACAGTATATAGTTTATACTTGGTGTAATTTGATATTTTATGCACATTATATAATATACATTTAGTGTACTTTTGAATTTTATATACAGTATACTATATATTTGGTTAAATTTGATATTTTATGCACAGAATATATTATATATTTGGTGAAATTTGCTATTTTATCTACAGTATATGATATGAAATTGTTATAGTTTTATATTTTATGTGCAGTGTATAATATATGTTTGGTGTACTTTGATGTTTTATGTACAGTATATAAGACATATTTGATGAAATTTGATATTTTATGTACAGTATATAATATATATTTGGTGATATTTGATATTTTATGTACAGTATATGATATATATTTGGTGAAATTTGATATTTTATATACAGTATATAAGATATATTTTGTGTACTTTCATATTTTATGTACGCAATATAATATACATTTGGTAAAATTTGATATTTTCTGCACACTATATAATATATATTTGGTGAAATTTGATATTTTATGTACAGTATATAATATATATTTCGTGAAATTTGATATTTTATGTTCAGTATATAGTATATATTTGGCGAAGTTTGATATTTTTTCTACTGTATATAATATATATTTGGTATACTTTGATATTTTTTTGTACAGTATATAATATATACTTGGTGAAATTAGCTATTTTATGTACGCTATATAATATATATTTGGTGAAATTTGACATTTTATGTTCAGTATATAGTATATATTTGGTGAAATTCGATATTTTATGTACAGTTTATAATATATACTTGGTGAAATTTGATATTTTATGTACAACATTTAATATATATTTGGTGGAATTTGGTATTTTATGTACAGTATATAGTATATATTTGGTGAAATTTGGTATTTTATATACAGTATATAATATGTATTTGGTGTACTTTCATATTTTATGTACAGTATATTATATATTTGCTGAAATTTGATATTTTATGTACAGTATATAATATATATTTGTTGCACGTTCATATGTTATGTGCAGTATACAGTATCTATTTGGTGAAATTTGATATTTCGTATTTGGTGAAATTTGATATTTTATGAACAGTATATAATATATATTTGGTGTACTATGATATTTTATGTACAGTATATAATATATATTTGGTTAAGTTTGATATTTTATATGCAGTTTATCGTATATATTTGGTGAAATTTGATATTTTATGTGCAGTATCTCATATATATTTGATGTCCTTTCATATTTTATGCACAGTATATAATGTATATTTGGTATACTTTGATATTTTATGTAGAGTATGTAATATATATTTGGTGAAATTTGCTATTTTATGTACGGTATATAATATATATTTGTTGAAATTTGACATTTTATGTTCAGTATATAGTATATATTGTGTGAAATTCGATATTTTATGTACAGCATTTAGTATATACTTGGAGAAATTTGATATTTTATGAACAGTATATAATGCATCTTTGGTGGAATTTGATATTTTATTTACAGTATATAGTATATATTTGGTGAAATTTGATATTTCATATACAGTACATAATATATACTTGGTGAAATTTGACATCCTATATAGAGTATATAGTACATATTTGGTGAAATTTGATATTTTATATACATTATATAATATATATTTAGTGTACTTTCACATTTTATGTATATTATATTATATATTAGGTGAAATTTGATATTTTATGTTCAGTATATAATATATATTAAGTGTACGTTTACATGTTATGTGCAGTATACAGTATATATTTGGTGAAATTTGATATTTCATATTTGGTGAAATTTGATATTTTATGTACAGTATATAATATGTATTTGGTGTACTTTGATATTTTACGTACAGTATACAATATATATTTGGTGAAATTTGATATTTTATGTACAGTATATCACATATATTTGGTGAAATTTGATATTTTATGTGCAGTATCTCATATATATTTGACGTCCTTTCATATTGTATGCACTGTATATGATATATATTTGGTGAAATTTGATTTTTTGTGTACAGTCTATAATATATATTTGGTGAAATTTGATATTTTATGTACAGTATATAATATATATTTGGGGAAATACGATATTTTATGTACAGTATATAATATATATGGTGAAATTGGATATGTTTTGTACAGTATATAATATATATTTGGTGAAATTTGATATTTTATGTACAGTATATAATATATACTTGGTGAAATTTGATATTTTTTGTACATTATATAATATATATTTGGTGTACTTTTATATTTTTTAATCAGTATAAAATATATTTTTGGTTAAATTTGATATTTTATGTAAAGTATATAATATATATTTGGTGAAATTTGATATTTTAAGTACAGTATATCATATATATTTGGTGAAATTTGATATTTTATGAGCAGGAACTCATATACATTTGATGTCCCTTCTTATTTTATGCACAGTATATAATATATATTTGGTGGACTTTGATATTTTATGTACAGTATATAATATATATTTGGTGAAATTTGATATTTTATGTATAGTATATGATATATATTTGTTGAAATTCGGTATTTCATGTACAGTTTATAATATATATGGTGAAATTTGACATCTTTTTACAGTATATAATATATATTTGGTGAAATTTGGTATTTTATGTACAGTATATAATATATACTTGGTGAATTGTGGTATTTTATGTACATTATATAATATATATTTGGTGAACTTTTATATTTTATATACAGTATACAATATATATTTGGTTAAATTTGATATTTTATGTAAAGTATATAATATATATTTGGTGAAATTTGATATCTTAAGTACAGTATATAATATATATTTGGTGAAAATTGATATTTTATGTACAGTATATTATATATATCTGGTGAAATATGGTATTTTCTGTACAGTATATAATATATAATTGGTGAAATTTGATACTTTATGTACAGTATATAATATATATTTGGTAAAATTTGATATTTTATGTAGAGTACATAATATATATTTGGTGAAATATGATATTTTATGTAGAGTATATAATATATATTTGGTGAAATTTGATATTTCATGAAATTTGATATTTTATGTACATTATATAATATATATTTGATTTACTTTGATATTTACTTTCATTTTTTATGTACAGTATAGTAAATATTTGGTGAAATTTGATATTTTATGTACAGTATATAATATATATTTGGTAAAATTTGTTATTTTATGAAATTTGAAATTTTATGTACAGTATATAATATATATTTGTTGTATTTTGACATTTTATGTACAGTATATAATATATATTTGTGTACTATGATATTTTATGCACAGTATACAATATATTTTTGGTGAAATTTGATATTTTATGTTCAGTGTATTATATATTTGGTGAAATTTTTTATTTTATATATAGTATATAATATATATTTGGTTTACTTTGATATTTTATCTACAGTATATAATATATATTTGATTAAGTTTGACATTTTATGTACTTTATATAATATATATTTGTTGTATTTTGACATTTTATGTGCAGTACATAATATATATTTGGTTAAATTTGATATTTTATGTACAGTATATAATGTATATTTGTTGCATTTTGACATATTAAGTACATTACATAATTTATATTTGGTGTAGTTTTATATTTTATATACAGTATATAGTATATATTTGGTGAAATTTGATATTTTATGTACAGTATACAATATATATTTGGTGAAGTTTGATATTTTATATAAAGTATATAGTATATATTTGGTGAATTTTGAAATTTTTGTAGAGTATATAATATATATTTGGTGTACTTTCATATTTTATGTACAGTATATTATATATTTGGAGAAATTTAATATTTTATGTACAGTATGTTATATTTATTTGGTGAAATTTTATATTTTATGAAATTTGATATTTTATGTACAGTATATCATATATATTTGAATTATTTTGATATTTACTTTCATATTTTATGTACAGTATGTTATATATTTGGTGAAATTTGATATGTTATGAAATTTGATATTTTATGAAATATGATATTTTATGTACAGTATATTATATATTTGGTGAAATTTGATATTTTATATAGAGTATATAATATATATTTGGTTTACTTTGATATTTTATCTACAGTATATAATATATATTTGATTTAGTTTGACATTTTATGTACATTATATAATATATATTTGTTGTATTTTGACATTTTATGTGCAGCACATAATATATATTTGGTTGAATTTGATATTTTATGTACAGTATATAATATATATTTGTTGCATTTTGACATATTAAGTACATTACATAATATATATTTGGTGTAGTTTTATATTTTATATACAGTATATAGTATATATTTGGTGAAATTTGATATTTTATGTACAGTATACAATATATATTCGGTGAAGTTTGATATTTTATATAAAGTATATATTATATATTTGGTGAAGTTTGATATTTTATTTAGAGTATATAATATATATTGGGTGTACTTTCATATTTTATGTACAGTATGTTATATATTTGGTGAAATTTGATATTCTGTGTACTGTATATTATATATATTGGTGAAATTTGGTATTTTATGTACGGTATATAATATATATTTGGTGAAATTTGATATGTTATGAAATTTGATATTTTATGATATTTGATATTTTATGTACAGTATATAATATATACTTGATTTTCTTTGATATTTACTTTCATATTTTATGTACAGTATATTATATATTTGGTGAAATTTGATATTCTATGTACAGTATATAATATATATTTGGTGAAATTTGATATGTTATGAAATTTGATATTTTATGTACAGTATGTAATATAGATTTGTTGAAATTTGATATTTTATGTACAGTATGTGGTATATATTTGGTGAAGTTCGATATTTTATCTACAGTATATAATATATATTTGCTATAATTTTACATTTTATGTACAGTATATAATATATATTTGGTGTACTTTGATATTTTATGTACAGTGTATAATATATATTTGGTGAAGTTTGATATTTTATGTACAGTATACAATACATATATTGTGAAGTTTGATATTTTATATAAAGTATATAGTTTACATTTGGTGAAATTTGATATTTTATGTAGACTATATAATATATACTTGGCGTACTTTCATATTTTATGTGCAGTATATAATATATTTGGAGAAATTTAATGTTTTATGTACAGTATATAATATTTATTTGGTGAAATTTGATATTTTATGAAATTTGATATTTTATGTACAGTATATAATATATATTTGATTTCCTTTGGTATTTACTTTCATATTTCATGTACAGTATGTTATATATTTGGTGAAATTTGATATTCTGTGTACAGTATATTATATATATTTGGTGAAATTTGGTATTTTATGTACGGTATATAATATATATTTGGTGAAATTTGATATGTTATGAAATTTGATATTTTATGAAATTTGATATTTTATGTACAGTATATAATATATACTTGATTTTCTTTGATATTTACTTTCATATTTTATGTACAGTATGTTATATATTTGGTGAAATTTGATATTCTATGTACAGTATATAATATATATTTGGTGAAATTTGATTTGTTATGAAATTTGATATTTTAAGTGCAGTATATAATATATATTTGTCGAAATTTGATATTTTATGTACAGTATGTGGTATATATTTTGTGAAGTTTGATATTTTATCTACAGTATATAATATATATTTGCTATAATTTTACATTTTATGTACAGTATATAATATATATTTGGTGTACTTTGATATTTAATGTACAGTATATAATATATATTTGGTGAAGTTTATATTTTATGTACAGTATACAATACATATATAGTGAAGTTTGATATTTTATATAAAGTATATAGTATATATTTGGTGAAATTTGATATTTTATGTAGACTATATAATATATACTTGGCGTACTTTCATATTTTATGTGCAGTATATTATATATTTGGAGAAATTTAATGTTTTATGTTCAGTATATTATATTTATTTGGTGAAATTTGATATTTTATGAAATTTGATATTTTATGTACAGTATATAATATATATTTGATTTCCTTTGGTATTTACTTTCATATTTCATGTACAGTATGTTATATATTTGGTGAAATTTGATATTCTATGTACAGTATATAATATATATTTGGTGAAATTTGGTATTTTATGTACGGTATATAATACATATTTGGTGAAATTTGATATGTTATGAAATTTGATATTTTATGAAATTTCATATTTTATGTACAGTATATAATATATACTTGATTTTCTTTGATATTTACTTTCATATTTTATGTACAGTATGTTATATATTTGGTGAAATTTGATATTCTATGTACAGTATATAATATATATTTGGTGAAATTTGATTTGTTATGAAATTTGTTATTTTATGTGCAGTATATAATATATATTTGTCGAAATTTGATATTTTATGTACAGTATGTGGTATATATTTTGTGAAGTTTGGTGTTTTATCTACAGTATATAATATATATTTGCTATAATTTTACATTTTATGTACAGTATATAATATATAATTGGTGAACTTTGATATTTTATAAACAGTATTTAGTATATATTTGGTGTACTTTGATATTTTATGTATAGTATATAATATATATTTGGTGTACTTTCATATTTTATGTACAGTATACAGTATATATGGTGAAATTTGATATTTAATGGACAGTATATAATATACATTTTGTGAAATTTGATATTTTATGTACAGTACACAATATACATTTTGTGAAATTTGATATTTTATGTACAGTATATAATATATATCTGGTGAAATTTGATATTTTATGTACAGTATATCATATGTAATTGGGGAAATTTGATATTTTATGTGCAGTATCTCATATATTTTGATGTACTTTCATATTTTATGCACAGTATCTATTATAGATTTGGTGTACTTTGATATTTTGTGTACAGTATGTAGTATATATTAAGTGAAATTTGATATTTTATTTACAGTATGTAATATATATTTTGGGGAAATTCGATATTTTATGTACAGTATATAATATATATGGTGAAATTTGATATATTTTGTACAGTATATAATATATATTTGGTTAAATTTGATATTTTATGTACAGTATATAATACATATTTTGTGTACTTTTATATTTTATATACAGTATACAATATATGTTTGGTGAAATTTGATATTTTACGTAGAGTATGTAATATATATTTGGTGAAATTTGATATTTTAAGTACAGCATATAATATATATTTGGTGAAATTTGATATTTTATGTACCGCATATAATATATATTTGGTGAAATTTGATATTTCATCTACAGTATATTATATATATCTGGTGAAATTTGGTATTTTATGTACAGTATATAATATATATTTGGTGTACTTTGATATTTTATGTACAGTATATAATATATATTTGGTGAAGTTTGATATTTTATGTACAGTATACAATACATATATTGTGAAGTTTGATATTTTGTATAAAGTATATAGTATATATTTGGTGAAATTTGATATTTTATGTAGACTATATAATATATACTTGGCGTACTTTCATATTTTATGTGCAGTATATTATATATTTGGAGAAATTTAATGTTTTATGTACAGTATATTATATTTATTTGGTGAAATTTGATATTTTATGAAATTTGATATTTTATGTACAGTATATAATATATATTTGATTTCCTTTGGTATTTACTTTCATATTTCATGTACAGTATGTTGTATATTTGGTGAAATTTGATATTCCGTGTACAGTATATTATATATATTTGGTGAAATTTGGTATTTTATGTACGGTATATAATATATATTTGGTGAAATTTGATATGTTATGAAATTTGATATTTTATGAAATTTGATATGTTATGTACAGTATATAATATATACTTGATTTTCTTTGATATTTACTTTCATATTTTATGTACAGTATGTTATATATTTGGTGAAATTTGATATTCTATGTACAGTATATAATATATATTTGGTGAAATTTGATTTGTTATGAAATTTGATATTTTATATGCAGTATATAATATATATCTGTCGAAATTTGATATTTTATGTACAGTATGTGGTATATATTTGGTGAAGTTTGATATTTTATCTACAGTATATAATATATATTTGCTATAATTTTACATTTTATGTACAGTATATAATATATATTTGGTGTACTTTCACATTTAATGTACAGTATATAATATATATTTGGTGAAGTTTGATATTTTATGTACAGTATACAATACATATATTGTGAAGTTTGATATTTTATATAAAGTATATAGTATATATTTGGTGAAATTTGATATTTTATGTAGACTATATAATATATACTTGGTGTACTTTCATATTTTATGAGCAGTATATTATATATTTGGAGAAATTTAATGTTTTATGTACAGTATATTATATTTATTTGGTGAAATTTGATATTTTATGAAATTTGATACTTTATGTACAGTATATAATATATATTTGATTTCCTTTGGTATTTACTTTCATATTTCATGTACAGTATGTTATATATTTGGTGAAATTTGATATTCTATGTACAGTATATAATATATATTTGGTGAAATTTGGTATTTTATGTACGGTATATAATATATATTTGGTGAAATTTGATATGTTATGAAATTTGATATTTTATGAAATTTCATATTTTATGTACAGTATATAATATATACTTGATTTTCTTTGATATTTACTTTCATATTTTATGTACAGTATGTTATATATTTGGTGAAATTTGATATTCTATGTACAGTATATAATATATATTTGGTGAAATTTGATTTGTTATGAAATTTGATATTTTATGTGCAGTATATAATATATATTTGTCGAAATTTGATATTTTATGTACAGTATGTGGTATATATTTTGTGAAGTTTGGTGTTTTATCTACAGTATATAATATATATTTGCTATAATTTTACATTTTATGTACAGTATATAATATATAATTGGTGAACTTTGATATTTTATAAACAGTATTTAGTATATATTTGGTGTACTTTGATATTTTATGTATAGTATATAATATATATTTGGTGTACTTTCATATTTTATGCACAGTATACAGTATATATGGTGAAATTTGATATTTAATGGACAGTATATAATATACATTTTGTGAAATTTGATATTTTATGTACAGTACACAATATACATTTTGTGAAATTTGATATTTTATGTACAGTATATAATATATATCTGGTGAAATTTGATATTTTATGTGCAGTATCTCATAGATTTTGATGTACTTTCATATTTTATGCACAGTATCTAATATAGACTTGGTGTACTTTGATATCTTCTGTACAGTATGAAATATATATTTAGTGAAATTTGATATTTTATTTACAGTATATAATATATAATTTGGGGAAATTCGATATTTTATGTACAGTATATAATATATATGGTGAAATTTGACATATTTTGTACAGTATATAATATATATTTGGTTAAATTTGATATTTTATGTAAAGTATATAATACATATTTGGTGTACTTTTATATTTTATATACAGTATACAATATATGTTTACCAAAATTTGATATTTTACTTACAGTATATAGTATATATTTGGTGAAATTTGATATTTTATGTACAGTATATAATATACACTTGGTGAAATTTGATATTTTATGTACCGCATAAAATATATATTTGGTGAAATTTGATATTTCATCTACAGTACATTATATATATCTGGTGAAATTTGGTATTTTAAATACAGTATATAATATATATTTGGCGAAATTTGATATTTTATGTACAGTATATAATATATTTTTGGTGTACTTTCATATTTTATGTACAGTGTATTATATATTTGGTGAAGTTTCATATTTAGTGTACAGTATATAATATGTATTCGGTGAAATTTGATATTTTAAGTACAGTATTTATTATGAATTTTTGCATTTTGACATTTTATGTACATTTTATAATATATATTTTGTGTAGTTTTATATTTTATGTACAGTATATAGTATATAATTGGTTAAATTTGATATTTTATGTACAGTATATAATATATATTTGGTGAAGTTTGATATTTTATTTACAGTATATTGTATATATTTGGTGAAATTTGATACTTTATGTAGAGCATATTATATATATTTGGTGTACTTTCATATTTTATGTACAGTATATTATATATTTGGAGAAATTTGATATTTTGTGTACAGTACATAATATATATTTTGTGAAATTTGATATTTTATGCACAGTATATAATATATATTTGGTGAAATTTGTTATTTTATGTACGGTACATAATATATATTTGGTGAAATTTGATATGTTATGAAATTTGATATTTTATGAAATTTGATATTTTATGTACAGTATATAATATATATTTGATTTACTTTGATATTTGCTTTCATATTTTATGTACAGTATGTTATATATTTGGTGAAATTGGTATTCTATGTACAGTATAATATATATATTTAGTGAAATTTGATATGTTATGAAATTTGATATTTTATGTACCGTATATAATATATATTTGTTGAAATTTGATATTTTATTGGCAGTATGCGGTATATATTTGGTGAAGTTTGATATTTTATCTACAGTATATAATATATATATGCTATAATTTTACATTTTATGTACAGTATATAATATATATTTGGTGTACTTTGATATTTTATATACAGTATTTAGTATATATTTGGTGTACTTAGATATTTTATGTACAGTATATAATATGTATTTGGTGTACTTTCATATTTTGTGTACAGTATACAGTATATATATGGTGAAATTTAATATTTAATGGACAGTATATAATATACATTTTGTGAAATTTGATAATTTATGTACAGTACATAATATATATTTCATGAAATTTGGTATTTTATGTACAGTATATAATATACATTTGGTGAAATTTGATATTTTATGTAGAGTATATAATATATATTTGATAAAATTTTATATTTTATGTACAGTATATAATATATATTTGGTGATATTTGATATTGTATGTACAGTATATAATATGTATTTGGTGAAAATTGATATTTTATGTACAGTATATAATATGTATTTGATGAAATTTGACATTTTATGTACAGTATATAGTATACATTTTGTGAAATTCGGAATTGTATGTACAGTATATAATATATATTTGGTGAAATTTGATATTTTATTTACAGTATATCATATGTATTTCGTGAAATTTGATATTTCATGTGCAGTATCTCATATATATTTGATGTCCTTTCATATTTTATGCACGGTAAATAATATATATTTGGTGTACTTTGATAATTTGTGTACAGTATGTAAGACATATTTGGTGAAATTTGATATTTTATGTGCAGTATATAATATATAATTGTGGAAATTCGATATTTTATGTACAGTGTATAACATATGTGGTGAAATTTGATATGTCTTGTACAGTATATAATATAGATTTGGTGAAATTTGATACTTTGTGTACAGTATATAATATATACTTGGTGAAATTTGATATTTTATGTACAGTATATAATATATATTTGCTGTACTTTTATATTTTATATACAGTATACAATATATATTTGTTTAAATTTGATATTTTATGTACAGTATATAATATATATTTGCTGAAATTCGATATTTTATGTACAGTATATAATATATGTATGGTGAATTTTGACATTTTATGTACAGTATATTATATATATCTGGTGAAATTTGGTATTTTATGTACAGTATATAATATATATTTGGTGAAATTGGATATTTTATGTAGAGTATATAATATATATTTGGTGAAATTTGATATTTTAGCACAGTATATAATATATATATGGTGAAATTTGACATTTTATGTACAGTATATAATACATATTTGGTGAAATTTGATATTTCATGAAATTTGATATTTTATGTACAGTTTATAATACATATTTGGTGAAATTTGTTTTTTAGGAAATTTGATATTTTATGTACAGTATATAATATACATTTGATTTTCTTTGTTATTTACTTTCATATTTTATGTACAGTATGTTATATATTTGGTGAAATTTGATATTTTATGCACAGTATCTAATAAAGACTTGGTGTACTTTCATATCTTGTGTACAGTATGAAATATATATTTAGCAAAATTTAATATTTCATTTACAGTATATAATGTATATTTTGGGGAAATATGTACAGTGTATAATATGTATTTGGTGAAATTTGATATTTTATGAACAGTATATTATATATTTCTGGTGAAATTTGATATTTTATGTACAGTATATAATATGTATTTGTTGCATTTTGACATTTTATGTACATTATACAACATATATTTGGTGTAGGTTTATATTTTATGTACAGTATATAGTATATATTTGGTGAAATTTGATATTTTATATACAGTTTATAATATATACTTGCTGAAGTTTGATATTGTATATACAGCATATAGTATATATTTGGTGAAATTTGATATTTTGTGAAGAGCATATAATATATATTTGGTGTAGTTTCATATTTTATGTACAGTATATTATATATTTTAATATATTTGATATTTTATGTACAGTTCATAATATATATTTCATGAAATTTGATATTTTATGTACAGTATATAATATATATTTGGTGAAATTTGATATTTTATGTACGGTATATAATATATATTTGTCGAAATTTGATATTTTATGTACAATACATAATATATATTTTGTGAAATTTGGTATTTTATGTACAGTATATAATATATATTTGATTTACTTTGTTATTACTTTCATATTTTATGAACAGTATGTTATATATTTGATGAAATTTGATATTCTATGTACAGTATATAATATATATTTGGTGAAATTTGATATTTTAGCACAGTATATAATATATATATGGTGAAATTTGACATTTTATGTACAGTATATAATACATATTTGGTGAAATTTGATATTTCATGAAATTTGATATTTTATGTACAGTTTATAATACATATTTGGTGAAATTTGATTTTTTAGGAAATTTGATATTTTATGTACAGTATATAATATACATTTGATTTTCTTTGTTATTTACTTTCATATTTTATGTACAGTATGTTATATATTTGGTGAAATTTGATATTTTATGCACAGTATCTAATATAGACTTGGTGTACTTTCATATCTTGTGTACAGTATGAAATATATATTTAGCAAAATTTAATATTTCATTTACAGTATATAATGTATATTTTGGGGAAATATGTACAGTGTATAATATGTATTTGGTGAAATTTGATATTTTATGAACAGTATATTATATATTTCTGGTGAAATTTGATATTTTATGTACAGTATATAATATGTATTTGTTGCATTTTGACATTTTATGTACATTATACAACATATATTTGGTGTAGGTTTATATTTTATGTACAGTATATAGTATATATTTGGTGAAATTTGATATTTTATATACAGTTTATAATATATACTTGCTGAAGTTTGATATTGTATATACAGCATATAGTATATATTTGGTGAAATTTGATATTTTGTGAAGAGCATATAATATATATTTGGTGTAGTTTCATATTTTATGTACAGTATATTATATATTTTAAGATATTTGATATTTTATGTACAGTTCATAATATATATTTCATGAAATTTGATATTTTATGTACAGTATATAATATATATTTGGTGAAATTTGATATTTTATGTACGGTATATAATATATATTTGTCGAAATTTGATATTTTATGTACAATACATAATATATATTTTGTGAAATTTGGTATTTTATGTACAGTATATAATATATATTTGATTTACTTTGTTATTACTTTCATATTTTATGAACAGTATGTTATATATTTGATGAAATTTGATATTCTATGTACAGTATATAATATATATTTGGTGAAATTTGATATGTTATGAAATTTGATATTTTATGTACGGTATATAATATATATTTGTTGAAATTTGCTATTTTATGTACAGTATGTGGTATGTATTTGGTGAAGTTTGATATTTTATCTACAGTATATAATATATATTTGCTATACTTTTACATTTAATGTACGGTATACAATATATATATGGTGTACTTTGATATTTTATGTACAGTATTTTATATATGTTTGATGAAATTTGATATTTTATGTACATTATATAATATATATTTGATTTACTTTGATATTTACTATCATATTTTATGTATAATACTGTATATATTTGGTGAAATTATATATTTTATGTACAGTATGTAATGTATATTTGGTAAAATTTGATATTTTATGAAATTGAATATTTTATGTACAGTATATAATATATATTTGGTGTAATTTTATATTTTATATACAGTTTAAAGTATATATTTGGTGAAATTTGATATTTTCTGTACGGTATATATTATATGTTTATTGTAGTTTTATATTTTATTTACAGTATATAGTATATATTTGGTGAAATTTGATATTTTATGTAGAGTATATGATATATATTTGGTGTACTTTCATATTTTATTTACAGTATATTATATATTTGGAGAAATTTGATATTTTATGTACAGTACATAATATATATTTTGTGAAATTTGATATTTTATGTATAGTATATAATATATATTTGGTGTAATTTGATATTTTATGTACGGTATATAATATATATTTGGTGAAATTTGATACGTTATGAAATTTGATATTTTATGTAATTTGTTATTTTATGTACAGTTAATAATATATATTTAGTGTACTTTGATATTTACTTTCGTATTTTATGTACAGTATGTTATATATTTGGTGAAATTTCATATTCTATGTACTGTATATAATACATATTTGGTGAAATTTGATATGTTATGAAATATGATATTTTATGTACACTATAGAATATTTATTTGTTGTAATTTGATATTTTATGTACAGTATGTGGTATATATTTGGTGAAGTTTGATATTTTATCTACAGTATATAATATATATTTGCTATACTTTAATATTTTATGTGCAGTATATAATATATATTTGGTGTAATTTGATATTTTACGTACAGTATATTATATATATTTGATGAAATTTGATATTTTATGTAAATTATATACTATATATTTGATTTACTTTGATATTTACTTTCATATTTTATGTACTGTAGAGTATATATTTGGTGAAATTTGACATTTTATGTACAGTATATAATATATATTTGTTGATGTTTCATATTTTTTTAACAGTATATACTATATATTTGGTGAAATTTTATATTTTATGTACATTATATCATATATATTTGGTAAAATTTGATATTTTATGAAATTGAATATTTTATGTACAGCATATAATATATATTTGGTGTAATTTTATATTTTATATACAGTTTACAGTATATATTTGGTGAAATTTGATATTTTCTGTACAGAATATAATATATGTTTGGTGTAGTTTTATATTTTATATACAGTATATAGTATATATTTGGTGAAGTTTGATATTTTATCAACAGTATATAATATTTATATGGTTTATTTGATATTAAAAGTACAGTATATAATATATATTTGGTGAAATTTGCTATTTTATGTACGGTATATAATAAATATTTGGTTAAATTTGACATTTTATGTTCAGTATATATTTTGTATTTGGTGAAATTCGATATTTTATGTACAGAATATCATATATATTTGGTGTACTTTGATATTTTATGCACAGTATATGATATATGTTTGGTGTACTTTGATATTTTAGGTACAGTATATAATACATATTTGGTGAAATTTGATATTTCATGAAATTTGATATTTTATGAAAAGTTTATAATATATATTTGATTTACTTTGGTATTTACTTTCATATTTTATGTACAGTATAGTATATATTTGCTGAAATTTGATATTTTATGTACAGTATACAATATATATTTGGTGAAATTTGATATTTTACATACAGTATATTATATATTTGGTGAAACTTGATATTTTATGTACAGTATATAGTATATATTTGGTGAAATTTGATATTTTATGTACGGTATATAATATATATTTGGTAAAGTTTGATATTTTATATACAGTATATAGTATATATTTGGTGAAATTTGATATTTTATGTACAGTATATAATATATATTTGGTAAAGTTTGATATTTTATATACAGTATATAGTATATATTTGGTGAAATTTGATATTTTATGTACAGTATATAATATATATTTGGTAAAGTGTGATATTTTATATACAATATATAGTATATATTTGGTGAAATTTGATATTTTATGTACTTTATGTGGTTTATATTTGGTGAAGTTTGATATTTTATCTACAGTATATAATATATATTTGGTATAGATTGACATTTTATGTACAGTATATAATATATATTTGGTGTAGAAATTTGTTATTTTATTTACAGTATATAATATATATTTGATGAAATTTGGTATTTTACGTAAAGTATATAATATATATTTGGTGTACTTTGATATTTTATGTACAGTATGTAATATATATCTTGTGTACTTTGATGTATTATGTACAGTATCTAATATATATTTGCTTAAATTTGATATTTTATGTGCAGTATATCATATATATTTGATGTACTTTCATATTTTATACACGGTATAAAATATATATTTGGTGTACTTTGATATTTAAGGTACAGTATATAATATATATTTGGTGAAATTTGATATTTTATGTACAGTATATTATATATTTTTTGAAATGTTATATTTTATGTAGAGTATTTAATATATATTTCGTGAAATTTGAGATTTTTTGTAGAGTATATAATTTATATTTGTTGAAATTTGATATTTCATGAAATTTGATATTTTATGTACAGTATATTATAGATATTTGATTTACTTAGGTATTTACGTTCATATTTTATGTACAGCATAGAATATATTTGGTGAAATTTGATAGTTTATGTACAGTATACAATATATATTTGCTGAAATTTGATATTTTATGTACAGTATATTACATATTTGGTGAAATTTAATATTTTAAGTGCAGTTTATTATATATTTGGTGAAATTTTATATTTTATGTGCAGTATATATTATATATTTTGTTTAATTTGATATTTTCTGTGCAGTATATTGTATATATTTGGTGAAATTTGATATTTTATGTACTGTATATAATATATATTTGGTGAAGTGTGATATTTTATATACAGTATATAGTATATATTTGGTGAAATTTGTCATTTTATGTACAGTATATGATATATATTTGGTGTACTTTCATATTTTACGTACATTATATTTTATATTTGGAGAAATTTGATATTTTATGTACAGTATATAATGCATATTTGGTGAAATTTGATTTTTTAGGAAATCTGATATTTTATGTACAGTATATAATATATATTTGATTTTCTTTGTTATTTACTTTCATATTTTATGTACAATATGTTATATATTTGGTGAAATTTGATATTTTATGTACAGAATATAATATATATGGTGAAATTTGATATGCTATGAAATTTGATATTTTATTTACAGTATATAATATGTATTTGTTGCATTTTGACATTTTATGTACATTATACAATATATATTTGGTGTAGTTTTATATTTTAAGTACAGTATATAGTAAATATTTGGTGAAATTTGATATTTTATGTACAGTATATAATATATACTTGGTGAAATTTGATATTTTATGTACAGTATATAATATATATTTCGTGAAATTTGGTATTTTATGTACAGTATATTATACATATCTGGTGAAATTTGGTATTTTATGCACAGTGTATAATATGTATTTGGTGAAATTGGATATTTTATGTACAGTGTATAATATATAATTGGTGAAATTTGATATTTTATGTACAGTATGTAATATATATTTGGTGAAATTTGATATTTTATGTACAGTATATTATATATATTTGGTGTACTTTCATATTTTATGTACAATACATTATATATTTGGTGAAATTTGATATGTTATTGACAGTATATAATAGTTATTTCGAGAAATTTGATGTTTTGTGTACAGTATATAGTAAATATTTCGTGAAATTTGATATTTTGTGCACACTATATGATATATATTTGGTGAAATTTGATATTTTATGTACAGTATATAATATATATTTGGTGAAGTTTGTTATTTTACATACAGTATATAGTATATATTTGGTGAAATTTGATATTTTATGTAGAGTATATAATATATATTTGGTGTACTTTCATAATTTATGTACAGTATATTGTATATTTGGAGAAATTTGATATTTTATTTACAGTTCATAATATATATTTTGTGAAATTTGATATTTTATGTACAGTATATAATATATATTTTGTGAAATTTGATATTTTATGTACGGTATAAAATATATATTGGTGAAATTTGATATGATATGAAATTTGATATTCTATGAAATTTGATATTTTATGTACAGTATATAATATATATTTGATTTACTTTGTTATTTAATTTCATATTTTATGTACAGTATGTTATATATTTGGTGAAATTTGATATGCTATGTACAGCACATAATATATATTTGGTGAAATTTGATATGTTATGAAATTTGATATTTTATGTACAGTATATAATATATATTTGTTGAAATTTGATATTTTAAGTACAGTATGTGGTATATATTTGGTGAAGTTTGATATTTTCTCTACAGTGCATAATATATATTTGCTATACTTTTACATTTTACATACAGTATACAATATATATTTGGTGTACTTTGATATTTTATATACAGTATTTAGTATATATTTGGTGTACTTTGATATTTTATGTGCAGTATATAACATATATTTGGTGTACTTTCATATTTTATGTACAATATACAGTATATATATGGTGAAATTTGATATTTAATGGACAGTATATAAAATACATTTTGTGAAATTTGATATTTTATGTACAGTACATAATATATATTTCGTGAAATTTGATATTTTATGTACAGTATATGATATATATTTGGTGAAATTTGATGTTTTATGTACAGTATGTCATGTATATTTGGTGAAATTTGATATTTTATGTGCAGTATCTCATAGATTTTGATGTACTTTCATATTTTATGCACAGTATCTAATATAGACTTGGTGTACTTTGATATCTTGTGTACAGTATGAAATATATATTTAGTGAAATTTGATATTTTATTTACAGTATATAATGTATATTTTGGGGAAATTCGATATTTTATGTACAGTATATAATATATATGGTGAAATTTGACATATTTTGTACAGTATATAAAATATATTTGGTTAAATTTGATATTTTATGTACAGTATATAATACATATTTGGTGTAATTTTATATTTTATATACAGTATACAATATATGTTTGGTGAAATTTGATATTTTACTTACAGTATATAGTGTATATTTGGTGAAATTTGATATTTTATGTACAGTATATAATATATATTTGGTGAAATTTGATATTTTATGTACCGCATAAAATATATATTTGGTGAAATTTGATATTTCATCCACAGTACATTATTCATATCTGGTGAAATTTGATATTTTATGTACAGTATATAATATATATTTGGTGAAATTTGATATTTTATATACAGTGTATAATATATATTTGGGTAAATTTGATATTTTATGTACGGAATAAAATATACATTTGGCAAAATTTGATGTTTTATGTACAGTACATTATATATATTTCGTGAAATTTGATATTTTATGTACAGTATATAATATATATTTGGTGAAATTTGATGTTTTATGTACAGTACATCATATATATTTGGTGAAATTTGATATTTTATGTGCAGTATTTCATAGATTTCGATGTACTTTCATATTTTATGCACAGTATCTAATATAGACTTGGTTTACTTTGATATCTTGTGTACAGTATGTAATATATATTTCGTGAAATTTGATATTTTATGTACAGTATATAATATATATTTGGTGAAATTTGATATTTTATGTACCGCATATAATATATATTTGGTGAAATTTGATATTTCATCTACAGTATTTTATATATATCTGGTGAAATTTGGTATTTTATGTACAGTAGATAATATATATTTGCTGAAGTTTGATATTTTATGTACAGTATATTATATATTTGGTGACGTTTCATATTTAATGTACAGTATATAATATATATTTGGTGAAATTTGATATTTTATGTACAGTATATAATATGTATTTGTTGAATTTTGACATTTTATGTACATTATACAATATATATTTGGTGTAGTTTTATATTTTATGTACAGTATATAGTATATATTTGGTGAAATTTGATATTTTATGTACAGTGTATAATATATACTTCGTGAAATTTGATATTTTATGTGCAGTGTAAAATATGTATTTCGTGAAATTTGGTATTTTATGTACGGTATATTATACATATCTGGTGAAATTTGGTATTTTATGTACAGTGTATAATACGTATTTGGTGAAATTGGATATTTTATGTACAGTATATAATATATAATTGGTGAAATTTGATATTTTATGTACAGTATGTAACATATATTTGGTGAAATTTGATATTTTATGTACAGTATATAATATATGTTTGGTGAAATTTGATATTTTATGTTCAGTATATTATATATATTTGGTGTACTTTCATATTTTATGTACAATACATTATATATTTGGTGAAATTTGATATGTTATGGACAGTATATAAAAGCTATTTCGTGAAATTTGAGGTTTTGTGTACAGTATATAGTAAATATTTCGTGAAATTTGATATTTTATGCACACTATATGATATATATTTGGTGAAATTTGATATTTTATGTACAGTATATAATATATGTTTGGTGAAGTTTGTTATTTTACATACAGTATATAGTATATGTTTGGTGAAATTTGATATTTTATCTAGAGTATATAATATATATTTGGTGTACTTTCATAATTTATGTACAGTATATTGTATATTTGGAGAAATTTGATATTTTATTTACAGTACATAATATATATTTTGTGAAATTCGATATTTTATGTACAGTATATAATATATATTTGGTGAAATTTGATATTTTATGTACGGTATATAATATATATTGGTGAAATTTGATATGTTATGAAATTTGATATTCTATGAAATTTGTTATTTTATGTACAGTATATAATATATATTTGTTTTACTTTGATATTTACTTTCATATTTTATGTACAGTATGTTATATATTTGGTGAAATTTGATATGCTATGTACAGTACATAATATATATTTGGTGAAATTTGATATGTTATGAAATTTGATATTTTATGTACAGTATATAATATATATTTGTTGAAATTTGATATTTTAAGTACAGTATGTGGTATATATTTGGTGAAGTTTGATATTTTCTCTACAGTACATAATATATATTTGCTATACTTTTACATTTTACATACAGTATACAATATATATTTGGTGTACTTTGATATTTTATATACAGTATTTAGTATATATTTGGTGTACTTTGATATTTTATGTGCAGTATATAACATATATTTGGTGTACTTTCATATTTTATGTACAATATACAGTATATATATGGTGAAATTTGATATTTAATGGACAGTATATAAAATACATTTTGTGAAATTTGATATTTTATGTACAGTACATAATATATATTTCGTGAAATTTGATATTTTATGTACAGTATATGATATATATTTGGTGAAATTTGATGTTTTATGTACAGTATGTCATGTATATTTGGTGAAATTTGATATTTTATGTGCAGTATCTCATAGATTTTGATGTACTTTCATATTTTATGCACAGTATCTAATATAGACTTGGTGTACTTTGATATCTTGTGTACAGTATGAAATATATATTTAGTGAAATTTGATATTTTATTTACAGTATATAATGTATATTTTGGGGAAATTCGATATTTTATGTACAGTATATAATATATATGGTGAAATTTGACATATTTTGTACAGTATATAAAATATATTTGGTTAAATTTGATATTTTATGTACAGTATATAATACATATTTGGTGTAATTTTATATTTTATATACAGTATACAATATATGTTTGGTGAAATTTGATATTTTACTTACAGTATATAGTGTATATTTGGTGAAATTTGATATTTTATGTACAGTATATAATATATATTTGGTGAAATTTGATATTTTATGTACCGCATAAAATATATATTTGGTGAAATTTGATATTTCATCCACAGTACATTATTCATATCTGGTGAAATTTGATATTTTATGTACAGTATATAATATATATTTGGTGAAATTTGATATTTTATATACAGTGTATAATATATATTTGGGTAAATTTGATATTTTATGTACGGAATAAAATATACATTTGGCAAAATTTGATGTTTTATGTACAGTACATTATATATATTTCGTGAAATTTGATATTTTATGTACAGTATATAATATATATTTGGTGAAATTTGATGTTTTATGTACAGTACATCATATATATTTGGTGAAATTTGATATTTTATGTGCAGTATTTCATAGATTTCGATGTACTTTCATATTTTATGCACAGTATCTAATATAGACTTGGTTTACTTTGATATCTTGTGTACAGTATGTAATATATATTTCGTGAAATTTGATATTTTATGTACAGTATATAATATATATTTGGTGAAATTTGATATTTTATGTACCGCATATAATATATATTTGGTGAAATTTGATATTTCATCTACAGTATTTTATATATATCTGGTGAAATTTGGTATTTTATGTACAGTAGATAATATATATTTGCTGAAGTTTGATATTTTATGTACAGTATATTATATATTTGGTGACGTTTCATATTTAATGTACAGTATATAATATATATTTGGTGAAATTTGATATTTTATGTACAGTATATAATATGTATTTGTTGAATTTTGACATTTTATGTACATTATACAATATATATTTGGTGTAGTTTTATATTTTATGTACAGTATATAGTATATATTTGGTGAAATTTGATATTTCATGTACAGTGTATAATATATACTTCGTGAAATTTGATATTTTATGTGCAGTGTAAAATATGTATTTCGTGAAATTTGGTATTTTATGTACGGTATATTATACATATCTGGTGAAATTTGGTATTTTATGTACAGTGTATAATATGTATTTGGTGAAATTGGATATTTTATGTACAGTATATAATATATAATTGGTGAAATTTGATATTTTATGTACAGTATGTAACATATATTTGGTGAAATTTGATATTTTATGTACAGTATATAATATATGTTTGGTGAAATTTGATATTTTATGTTCAGTATATTATATATATTTGGTGTACTTTCATATTTTATGTACAATACATTATATATTTGGTGAAATTTGATATGTTATGGACAGTATATAAAAGCTATTTTGTGAAATTTGAGGTTTTGTGTACAGTATATAGTAAATATTTCGTGAAATTTGATATTTTATGCACACTATATGATATATATTTGGTGAAATTTGATATTTTATGTACAGTATATAATATATGTTTGGTGAAGTTTGTTATTTTACATACAGTATATAGTATATGTTTGGTGAAATTTGATATTTTATCTAGAGTATATAATATATATTTGGTGTACTTTCATAATTTATGTACAGTATATTGTATATTTGGAGAAATTTGATATTTTATTTACAGTACATAATATATATTTTGTGAAATTCGATATTTTATGTACAGTATATAATATATATTTGGTGAAATTTGATATTTTATGTACGGTATATAATATATATTGGTGAAATTTGATATGTTATGAAATTTGATATTCTATGAAATTTGTTATTTTATGTACAGTATATAATATATATTTGTTTTACTTTGATATTTACTTTCATATTTTATGTACAGTATGTTATATATTTGGTGAAATTTGATATGCTATGTACAGTACATAATATATATTTGGTGAAATTTGATATGTTATGAAATTTGATATTTTATGTACAGTATATAATATATATTTGTTGAAATTTGATATTTTAAGTACAGTATGTGGTATATATTTGGTGAAGTTTGATATTTTCTCTACAGTACATAATATATATTTGCTATACTTTTACATTTTACATACAGTATACAATATATATTTGGTGTACTTTGATATTTTATATACAGTATTTAGTATATATTTGGTGTACTTTGATATTTTATGTGCAGTATATAACATATATTTGGTGTACTTTCATATTTTATGTACAATATACAGTATATATATGGTGAAATTTGATATTTAATGGACAGTATATAAAATACATTTTGTGAAATTTGATATTTTATGTACAGTACATAATATATATTTCGTGAAATTTGATATTTTATGTACAGTATATGATATATATTTGGTGAAATTTGATGTTTTATGTACAGTATGTCATGTATATTTGGTGAAATTTGATATTTTATGTGCAGTATCTCATAGATTTTGATGTACTTTCATATTTTATGCACAGTATCTAATATAGACTTGGTGTACTTTGATATCTTGTGTACAGTATGAAATATATATTTAGTGAAATTTGATATTTTATTTACAGTATATAATGTATATTTTGGGGAAATTCGATATTTTATGTACAGTATATAATATATATGGTGAAATTTGACATATTTTGTACAGTATATAATATATATTTGGTTAAATTTGAAATTTTATGTACAGTATATAATACATATTTGGTGTAATTTTATATTTTATATACAGTATACAATATATGTTTGGTGAAATTTGATATTTTACTTACAGTATATAGTGTATATTTGGTGAAATTTGATATTTTATGTACAGTATATAATATATATTTGGTGAAATTTGATATTTTATGTACCGCATAAAATATATATTTGGTGAAATTTGATATTTCATCCACAGTACATTATTCATATCTGGTGAAATTTGATATTTTATGTACAGTATATAATATATATTTGGTGAAATTTGATATTTTATATACAGTGTATAATATATATTTGGGTAAATTTGATATTTTATGTACGGAATAAAATATACATTTGGCAAAATTTGATGTTTTATGTACAGTACATTATATATATTTCGTGAAATTTGATATTTTATATACAGTATATAATATATATTTGGTGAAGTTTGATATTTTATGTACAGTATATAATATATATTTGGTGAAGTTTGATATTTTATGTACAGTGTATAATATATATTTGGTGATGTTTGACATTTTATTTACAGTATATTGTAAATATTTGGTGAAATTTGATATTTTATGTACAGCATATAATATATATTTGGTGTACTTTCATATTTTATGAACAGTATATTATATATTTGGGGAAATTTGATATTTTGTGTACAGTACATAATATATATTATGTGAAATTTGATATTTTATGTACAGTATATAATATATATTTGGTGAAATTTGTTATTTTATGTACGGTATATAATATATATTTGGTGAAATTTGATATGTTATGAAATTTGATATTTTATGAAATTTGATATTTTATGTACAGTTTATAATATGTATTTGATTTACTTTGATATTTGCTTTCATATTTTATGTACAGTATGTTATATATTTGGTGAAATTGGTATTCTATGTACAGTATAACATATATATTTGGTGAAATTTTATATGTTATGAAATTTGATATTTTATGTACCATATATAATATATATTTGTTGAAATTTGGTATTTTATGTGCAGTATGTGGTATATATTTTTGAAGTTTGATATTTTATCTACAGTATATAATATATATATGCTATACTTTTACATTTTATGTACAGTATATAATATATATTTGGTGTACTTTGATATTTTATATACAGTATTTAGTATATATTTGGTGTACTTTGATATTTTATGTACAGTATATAATATGTATTTGGTGTACTTTCATATATTATGTGCAGTTTACAGTATATATATGGTGAAATTTGATATTTAATGGACAGTATATAATATACATTTTGTGAAATCTGATATTTTATGTACAGTACATAATATATATTTCGTGAAATTTGATATTTTATATACAGTTTATCATATATACTTATTGAAATTTGATATTTTATGTGCAGTATCTCATATATTTTGATGTATTTTCATATTTTATGCACAGCATCTTATATAGATTTGGTGTAGTTTGATATTTTGTGTACAGTATGTAATATAAATTTAGTGAAATTTGATATTTTATTTACAGTATATAATATATATTTTGGGGGAATTCGATATTCTATGAACAGTATATAATATATATGGTGAAATTTGATATATTTTGTACAGTATATAATATATATGTGGTTAAATTTGATATTTTATGTACAGTATATAATACATATTTGGTGTACTTTTATATTTTATATACAGTATAAAATATATGTTGGGTGAAATTTGATATTTTACTTACAGTATATAATATATATTTGGTGAAATTTGATATTTTATGTACAGTATATAATATATATTTGGTGAAATTTGATATTTTATGTACCGCATATAATATATATTTGGTGAAATTTGATATTTCATCTACAGTATATTATATATATCTGGTGAAATTTGGTATTTTATGTACAGTATATAATATATATTTGCTGAAGTTTGATATTTTATGTACAGTATATCATATATTTGGTGACGTTTCATATTTTATGTACAGTATATAGTATATATTTGGTGAAATTTGATATTTTATGTACAGTATATAATATATACCTGGTGAAATTTGATATTTTATGTGCAGTGTATAATATATATTTCGTGAAATTTGGTATTTTATGTACAGTATATTATACATATCTGGTGAAATTTGGTATTTTATGTACAGTGTATAATATGTATTTGGTGAAATTGGATATTTTATGTACAGTATATAATATATAATTGGTGAAATTTGATATTTTATGTACAGTATGTAATATATATTTGGTGAAATTTGATATTTTATGTTCAGTATATTATATATATTTGGTGTACTTTCATATTTTATGTACAATACATTATATATTTGGTGAAATTTAATATGTTATGGAGAGTATATAATAGCTATTTCGAGAAATTTGATGTTTTGTGTACAGTATATAGTAAATATTTCGTGAAATTTGATATTTTATGCACACTATATGATATACATTTGGTGAAATTTGATATTTTATGTACAGTATATAATATATATTTGGTGAAGTTTGTTATTTTACATACAGTATATAGTATATATTTGGTGAAATTTGATATTTTATGTAGAGTATATAATATATATTTGGTGTACTTTCATAATTTATGTGCAGTATATTGTATATTTGGAGAAATTTGATATTTTATTTACAGTACATAATATATGTTTTGTGAAATTTGATATTTTATGTACAGTATATAATATATATTTGGTGAAATTTGATATTTTATGTACGGTATATAATATATATTGGTGAAATTTGATATGTTATGGAATTTGATATTCTATGAAATTTGTTATTTTATGTACAGTATATAATATATATTTGATTTACTTTGATATTTACTTTCATATTTTATGTACAGTATGTTATATATTTGGTGAAATTTGATATGCTATGTACAGTACATAATATATATTTGGTGAAATTTGATATGTTATGAAATTTGATATTTTATGTACAGTATAAAATATATATTTGTTGAAATTTGATATTTTAAGTACAGTATGTGGTATATATTTGGTGAAGTTTGATATTTTCTCTACAGTACATAATATATATTTGCTATACTTTTACATTTTACATACAGTATACAATATATATTTGGTGTACTTTGATATTTTATATACAGTATTTAGTATATATTTGGTGTACTTTGATATTTTATGTGCAGTATATAATATATATTTGGTGTACTTTCATATTTTATGTACAGTATACAGTATATATATGGTGAAATTTGATATTTAATGGACAGTATATAAAATACATTTTGTGAAATTTGATATTTTATGTACAGTACATAATATATATTTCGTGAAATTTGATATTTTATGTACAGTATATGATATATATTTGGTGAAATTTGATGTTTTATGTACAGTATGTCATGTATATTTGGTGAAATTTGATATTTTATGTGCAGTATCTCATAGATTTTGATGTACTTTCATATTTTATGCACAGTATCTAATATAGACTTGGTGTACTTTGATATCTTGTGTACAGTATGAAATATATATTTAGCGAAATTTGATATTTTATTTACAGTATATAATGTATATTTTGGGAAAATTCGATATTTTATGTACAGTATATAATATATATGGTGAAATTTGACATATTTTGTACAGTATATAATATATATTTGGTTAAATTTGATATTTTATGTACAGTGTATAATACATATTTGGTGTACTTTTATATTTTATATACAGTATACAATATATGTTTGGTGAAATTTGATATTTTACTTACAGTATATAGTATATATTTGGTGAAATTTGATATTTTATGTACAGTATATAATATATATTTGGTGAAATTTGATATTTTATGTACCGCATAAAATATATATTTGGTGAAATTTGATATTTCATCTGCAGTACATTATATATATCTGGTGAAATTTGATATTTTATGTACAGTATATAATATATATTTGGTGAAATTTGATATTTTATATACAGTGTATAATATATATTTGGGGAAATTTGATATTTAATGAACGGAATAAAATATACATTTGGCAATATTTGATGTTTTAAGTACAGTACATTATATATATTTCGTGACATTTGATATTTTATGTACAGTATACAATATATATTTGGTGAAATTTGATATTTTATGTACAGTATACAATATATATTTGGTGAAGTTTGATATTTTATGTACAGTGTATTATATATTTGGTGAAGTTTCATATTTAGGGTACAGTTTATAATATGTATTCGGTGAAATTTGATATTTTATGTACAGTATTTATTATGTATTTGTTGCATTTTCACATTTTATGTACATTTTATAATATATATTTGGTGTAGTTTTATATTTTATGTAAAGTATATAGTATATATTTGGTGAAATTTGATATTTTATGTACAGTATATAATATATATTTGGTGAAGTTTTACATTTTATTTACAGTATATTGTATATATTTGGTGAAATTTGATATTTTATGAAGAGCATATAATATATGTTTGGTGTACTTTCATATTTTATGTACAGTATTTTATATATTTGGAGAAATTTGATATTTTGTGTACAGTACATAATATATATTTTGTGAAATTTGATATTTTATGTACAGTATATAATATATATTTGTTGAAATTTGTTATTTTATGTACGGTATATAATATATATTTCGTGAAATTTGATATGTTATGAAATTTGATATTTTATGTACAGTATATAATATATATTTGATTTACTTTGATATTTGCTTTCATATTTTATGTACAGTATGTTATATATTTGGTGAAATTGGTATTCTATGTACAGTATAACATATATATTTGGTGAAATTTGTTATGTTATGAAATTTGGTATTTTATGTGCCGTATATAATATATATTTGTTGAAATTTGATGTTTTATGTGCAGTATGTGGTATATATTTTGGAAGTTTGATATTTTATCTACAGTATATAATATATATATGCTATAGTTTTACATTTTATGTACAGTATATAATATATATTAGGTGTACTTTGATAATTTATATATAGTATTTAGTATATATTTGGTGTACTTTGATATTTTATGTACAGTATATAATATGTATTTGGTGTACTTTCATATTTTATGTACAGTTTACAGTATATATGTGGTGAAAGTTGATATTTAATGGACAGTATATAATATACATTTTGTGAAATTTGATATTTTATGTACAGTACATCATATATATTTCGTGAAATTTGGTATTTTATGTACAGCATATAATATATATTTGGTGAAATTTGATATTTTATATACAGTTTATCATATATACTTATTGAAATTTGATATTTTATGTGCAGTATCTCATATATTTTGATGTATTTTCATATTTTATGCACAGCATCTTATATAGATTTGGTGTAGCTTGATATTTTGTGTACAGTATGTAATATAAATTTAGTGAAATTTGATATTTTATTTACAGTATATAATATATATTTTGGGGGAATTCGATATTCTATGAACAGTATATAATATATATGGTGAAATTTGATATATTTTGCACAGTATATAATATATATTTGTTTAAATTTGATATTTCATGTACAGTATATAATACATATTTGGTGTACTTTTATATTTTATATACAGTATACAATATATGTTGGGTGAAATTTGAAATTTTACTTACAGTATATAATTTATATTTGGTGAAATTTGATATTTTATGTACAGTATATAATATATATTTGTTGAAATTTGATATTTTATGTACCGCATGTAATATATATTTGGTGAAATTTGATATTTCATCTACAGTATATTATATATATCTGGTGAAATTTGGTATTTTATGTACAGTATATAATATATATTTGCTGAAGTTTGATATTTTATGTACAGTATATTATATATTTGGTGACGTTTCATATTTTATGTACAGTATATAGTATATATTTGGTGAAATTTGATATTTTATGTACAGTATATAATATATACTTGGTGAAATTTGATATTTTATGTGCAGTGTATAATATATATTTCGTGAAATTTGGTATTTTATGTACAGTATATTATACATATCTGGTGAAATTTGGTATTTTATGTACAGTGTATGATATGTATTTGGTGAAATTTGATATTTTATGTACAGTATATAATATGTATTTGGTGAAATTTGATATTTTATGTTCAGTATATTATATATATTTGGTGTACTTTCATATTTTATGTACAATACATTATATACTTGGTGAAATTTGATATGTTATGGACAGTATATAACAGCTATTTCGTGAAATTTGATGTTTTGTGTACAGTATATAGTAAATATTTCGTGAAATTTGATATTTTATGCACACTATATGATATATATTTGGTGAAATTTGATATTTTATGTACAGTATATAATATATATTTGGTGAAGTTTGTTATTTTACATACAGTATATAGTATATATTTGGTGAAATTTGATATTTTATGTAGAGTATATAATATATATTTGGTGTACTTTCATAATTTATGTACAGTATATTGTATATTTGGAGAAATTTGATATTTTATTTACAGTACATAATATATGTTTTGTGAAATTTGATATTTTATGTACAGTATATAATATATATTTGGTGAAATTTGATATTTTATGTACGGTATATAATATATATAGGTGAAATTTGATATGTTATGAAATTTGATATTCTATGAAATTTGTTATTTTATGTACAGTATATAATATATATTTGATTTACTTTGATATTTACTTTCATATTTTATGTACAGTATGTTATATATTTGGTGAAATTTGATATGCTATGTACAGTACAAAATATATATTTGGTGAAATTTGATATGTTATGAAATTTGATATTTTATGTACAGTATAAAATATATATTTGTTGAAATTTGATATTTTAAGTACAGTATGTGGTATATATTTGGTGAAGTTTGATATTTTCTCTGCAGTACATAATATATATTTGCTATACTTTTACATTTTACATACAGTATACTATATATATTTGGTGTACTTTGATATTTTATATACAGTATTTAGTATATATTTGGTGTACTTTGATATTTTATGTGCAGTATATAATATATATTTGGTGTACTTTCATATTTTATGTACAGTATACAGTATATATGGTGAAATTTGATATTTAATGGACAGTATATAAAATACATTTTGTGAAATTTGATATTTTATGTACAGTACATAATATATATTTCGTGAAATTTGATATTTTATGTACAGTATATGATATATATTTGGTGAAATTTGATGTTTTATGTACAGTATGTCATGTATATTTGGTGAAATTTGATATTTTATGTGCAGTATCTCATAGATTTTGATGTACTTTCATATTTTATGCACAGTATCTAATATAGACTTGGTGTACTTGTGTACAGTATGAAATATATATTTAGCTAAATTTGATATTTTATTTACAGTATATAATGTATATTTTGGGGAAATTCGATATTTTATGTACAGTATATAATATATATGGTGAAATTTGACATATTTTGTACAGTATATAATATATATTTGGTTAAATTTGATATTTTATGTACAGTATATAATACATATTTGGTGTACTTTTATATTTTATATACATTATACAATATATGTTTGGTGAAATTTGATATTTTACTTACAGTATATAGTATATATTTGGTGAAATTTGATATTTTATGTACAGTATATAATAGATATTTGGTGAAATTTGATATTTTATATACACTGTATAATATATATTTGGGGAAATTTGATATTTTATGAACGGAATAAAATATACATTTGGCAAAATTTGATGTTTTAAGTACAGTACATTATATATATTTCGTGAAATTTGATATTTTATGAACAGTATATAATATATATTTGGTGAAATTTGATATTTTATGTACAGTATATAATATATATTTGGTGAAGTTTGTTATTTTATGTACAGTGTATTATATATTTGGTGAAGTTTCATATTTAGGGTACAGTATATAATATGTATTCGGTGAAATTTGATATTTTATGTACAGTATTTATTATGTATTTGTTGCATTTTCACATTTTATGTACATTTTACAATATATATTTGGTGTAGTTTTATATTTTATGTACAGTATATAGTATATATTTGTTGAAATTTGATATTTTATGTACAGTATATAATATATATTTGGTGAAGTTTGACATTTTATTTACACTATATTGTATATATTTGGTGATATTTGATATTTTATGTAGAGCATATAATATATATTTGGTGTACTTTCATATTTTATGTACAGTATTTTATATATTTGGAGAAATTTGATATTTTGTGTATAGTACATAATATATATTTTGTGAAATTTGATATTTTATGTACAGTATATAATATATATTTGGTGAAATTTGTTATTTTATGTACGGTATATAATATATATTTGGTGAAATTTGATATGTTATGAAATTTGATATTTTATGTACAGTATATACTATATATTTGATTTACTTTGATATTTGCTTTCATATTTTATGTACAGTATGTTATATATTTGGTGAAATTGGTATTCTATGTACAGTATAATATATATATTTGGTGAAATTTGATATGTTATGAAATTTGATATTTTATGTACCGTATATAATATATATTTGTTGAAATTTGATATTTTGTGTGCAGTATGTGGTATGTATTTTTGAAGTTTGATATTTTATCTACAGTATATAATATATATATGCTATACTTTTACATTTTATGTACAGTATATAATATATATTTGGTGTACTTTGATATTTTATATACAGTATTTAGTATATATTTGGTGTACTTTGATATTTTATGTACAGTATATAATATGTATTTGGTGTACTTTCATATTTAATGTACAGTATACAGTATATATATGGTGAAATTTGATATTTAATGGACAGTATATAATATACATTTTGTGAAATTTGATATTTTATGTAGAGTACATAATATATATTTCGTGAAATTTGGTATTTTATGTACAGTATATAATATATATTTGGTGAAATTTGATATTTTATATACAGTTTATCATATATACTTATTGAAATTTGATATTTTATGTGCAGTGTCTCATATATTTTGATGTATTTTCATATTTTATGCACAGCATCTTATATAGATTTGGTGTAGTTTGATATTTTGTGTACAGTATGTAATATAAATTTAGTGAAATTTGATATTTTATTTACAGTATATAATATATATTTTGGGGGAATTCGATATTCTATGAACAGTATATAATATATATGGTGAAATTTGATATATTTTGTACAGTATATAATATATATGTGGTTAAATTTGATATTTTATGTACAGTATATAATACATATTTGGTGTACTTTTATATTTTATATACAGTATACAATATATGTTGGGTGAAATTTGATATTTTACTTACAGTATATAATATATATTTGGTGAAATTTGATATTTTATGTACAGTATATAATATATATTTGGTGAAATTTGATATTTTATGTACAGTACATAGTATATATTTGGTGGAATTTGATATTTTACGTGCAGTATATAATATATATTTGGTGAAATTTCATATTTTATGTACAGTATATAATATATATTTGGTGAAGTTTGATATTTTATGTACACTATAAAATATATATTTGGTTAAATCACATATTTTATGTACAGTATATAGTATATATTTGTTGAAATTTGTTATTTTATGTACATTATAAAGTATATATTTGGTGAAGTTTGGTATTTTAACTACATTATATCATATTTATTTGGTATACTTTGATATTTTATGTTCAGTATATAATATATATTCGGTTTACTTTGATATTTTATGTTCAGTGTATAATATGTGTTTGATTTACTTTGATATTTTATGTACGGTATATAATATATATTTGGTGAAATTTGATATTTTATGTACAGTATAGCATATATATTTAGTGTAATTTGATATTTTATGTACAGTATATAATATATATTTGGTGAAATTTGATATTTTATGTGAAGTATATAAAATATATTTGGGGAAATTCGATATTTTGTGTACAGTATGTTACACATATCTGGTGAAATTTGGTATTTTATGTACAGTATATAATACATATTTGGTGTACTTTCATATTTTATTTACAATGCATTATATATTTGGTGAAATTTGTTATGTTATGGACAGTATATAATAGTTATTTCACGAAATATGATGTTTTGTGTACAGTCTATAGTATATATTTCGTGAAATTTGATGTTTTATGCACACTATATGATATATATTTGGTGAAATTTGATATTTTATGTACAGTATATAATATATATTTGGTGAAATTTGATATTTTATGTAGAGTATATAACATATATTTGGTGAAATTTGATATTTTATGTACAGTATATAGCATATATTTAGTGAAGTTTGATATTTTATCTACTGTATATAATATTTATTTGGTATACTTTGATATTTTATCTACAGTATATAATATATATTTGGTGAGATTTGCTATTTTATGTACGCTACATAATATATATTTGGTGAAATTTGACATTTTATGTTCAGTACATAGTATATATTTGGTGAAATTCGATATTTTATGTACAGTATATAATATACACTTGGTGAAATTTGATATTTTATGTGCAGTGTATGATATATATTTGGTGAAATTTGATATTTTATGTACAGTGTATAATATATATTTGGGGAAATTTCATATTTTATGTGCAGTATCTCTAATATATTTGATGTCCTTTCATATTTTATGCACAGTATATAATATATGTTTGGTGAAATTTGATATTTTGTGTACAGTATATAATATTAATTTGGTGAAATTTGATATTTTATGTGCAGCATATAATATATATTTCGTGAAATTTGATACTTTATGTACAGTATATAATATATATTTCGTGAAATTTGGTATTTTATATACAGTATATAATATATATTTGGTGTACTTTCAAATTTTATGTACAATATATTATATATTTGGTGAAATTTGATATGTTATGGACAGTATATAATAGTTATTTCGTGAAATTTGATGTTTTGTGTACAGTATATAGTGTATATATGGTGAAATTTGATATTTTATGCACACTATGTGATATATATTTGGTGAAATTTGATATTTTATGTACAATATATAATATATACTTGGTGAAATTTGATATTTTATGCACATTATATAATATATATATAGTGTAGTTTTGTATTTTGTATAGAGTATACAATATATATTTGGTTAAACTTGATATTTTATGTACAGTAGATATTATATATTTGGTGAAATTTGCTATTTTATCTACAGTATATGATATGAAATTGTTATACTTTAATATTTTATGTACAGTATATAATATATATTTCGTGTACTTTGATGTTTTATGTACAGTATATAATACATATTTGATGAAATTTGATATTTTATGTACAGTATACAATATATTTTTGGTTTACTTTCATATATCATGTACAGTATATAATATATATTTGGTGTACTTTGATATATTATGTACAGTATATAATATATATTTGGTGAAATTTGATATTTTATGTACAGTATATAATATATTTTTGCTGAAATTTGATATTTTATGTACAGTACATAGTATATATTTGGTGGAATTTGATATTTTACGTGCAGTATATAATATATATTTGGTGAAATTTCATATTTTATGTACAGTATATAGTATATATTTGGTGAAGTTTGATATTTTATGTACACTATAGAATATATATTTGGTTAAATTACATATTTTATGTACAGTATATAGTATATATTTGTTGAAATTTGTTATTTTATGTACAGTATAATGTATATATTTGGTGAAGTTTGGTATTTTATCTACACTATATAATATTTATTTGGTATTCTTTGATATTTTATGTTTAGTATATAATATATATTCGGTTTACTTTGATATTTTATGTTCCGTGTATAATATGTGTTTGATTTACTTTGATATTTTATGTACGGTATATAATATATATTTGGTGAAATTTGATATTTTATGTACAGTATAGCATATATATTTAGTGTAATTTGATATTTTATGTACAGTATATAATATATATATGGTGAAATTTGATATATTATGTGCAGTATATAATATATATTTGGGGAAATTCAATATTATGTGTATAGTATGTTACACATATCTGGTGAAATTTGGTATTTTATGTACAGTATATAATACCTATTTGGTTTACTTTCATATTTTATGTACAATACATTATATATTTGGTGAAATTTGTTATGTTATGGACAGTATATAATAGTTATTTCGTGAAATTTTATGTTTTGTGTACAGTCTATAGTATATATTTCGTGAAATTTGATATTTTATGCACACTATATGATATATACTTGGTGAAATTTGATATTTTATGTACAGTATATTATATATATTTGCTGAAATTTGATATTTTATGTACAGTATATGATATATATTTGGCGAAATTTGATATTTTATATACAGTATGTAAGATATATTTGGTGTACTTTCTTATTTTATGTACAGAATATAATATACATTTGGTGAAATTTGATATTTTATGTACACTGTAATATATATTTGTTGAAATTTGATATTTTATGTACAGTATATAACATATATGGGGAAATTTCATGTTTTGTACAGTATATAATATATATTTGGTGAAATTTGATATTTTAAGTACAGTATATAATATATATTTGATGAAATTTGATATTTAATGTACAGTGTATAATATATATTGGGTGTACTTTTATATTTTATATACAGTATACAATATATATTTGGTGAAATTTGTTATTTTATGTACAATATATAATTTATATTTGGTGAAATTTGATATTTTATGTACAGTATATAACATATATTTGGTGAAATTTGATATTTTATGTACAATATATAGTATATATTTAGTGAAGTTTGATATTTTATCTACTATATAAAATATTTATTTGGTATACTTTGATATTTTATCTACAGTATATAATATATATTTGGTGAAATTTGCTATTTTATGTACGCTACGTAATATATATTTGGTAAAATTTGATATTTTATGTTCAGTACATAGTATATATTTGGTGAAATTCGATATTTTATGTAGAGTATATAATATATACTTGGTGAAATTTGATATTTTATGTGCAGTATATAATATATATTTGGTGAAATTTGATATTTTATGTACAGTATATCATATATATTTGCTGAAATTTGATGTTTTGTGTACAGTATATAGTATATATTTCGTGAAATTTGATATTTTATGTACAATATACAATATATATTTGGTGAAATTTGATATTTTATATACAGTATATCATATATATTTGGTGAAATTTGATATTTTATGTGCAGTATCTCATATATATTTGAAGTCCTTTCATATTTTATGTACAGTATATAATATATATTTGGTGAAATTTGATATTTTGTGTACAGTATATAATATTTATTTGGTGAAATTTAATATTTTATGTGCAGTATATAATATATATTTGCTGTACTTTCAAATTTTATGTACAATATATTATATATTTGGTGAAATTTGATATGTTATGGACAGTATATACTAGTTATTTCGTGAAATTTCATGTTTTGTGTACAGTATATAGTGTATATATGGTGAAATTTGATATTTTATGCACACTATATGAGATATATTTGGTGAAATTTGATATTTTATGTACAGTATATTGTATATACTTGGTGAAATTTGATATTTTATGCACATTATATAATATACACTTAGTGTACTTTTGTATTTTATATACAGTATACTATATATTTGGTTAAATTTGATATTTTATGTACAGTATATAATATATATTTGGTGTACTTTAATGTTTTATGTAGAGTATATAATACATATTTGATAAAATTTGATATTTTATGTACAGTATATAATATATATTTGGTGACATTTGATATTTTATGTACAGTATATGATATATATTTGGTGAAATTTGATATTTTATATACAGTAGGTAAGATATATTTTGTGTACTTTCACATTTTATGTACACAGTATAATATACATTTGGTGAAATTTGATATTTTCTGCACACTATATAATATATATTTGGTGAAATTTGATATTTTATGTACAGTATATAATATATATTTGGTGAAATTTGATATTTTATGTTCAGTATATAGTATATATTTGATGAAGTTTGATATTTATCTACTGTATATAATATTTATTTGGTATACTTTGATATTTTATGTACAGTATATAATATATATTTGGTGAAATTTGCTATTTTATGTATGCTATATAATATATGTTTGGTGAAATTTGACATTTTATGTTCAGTATATAGTATATGTTTGGTGAAATTCGATATTTTATGTACAGTATATAATATATACTTGGTGAAATTTGATATTTTATGCACATTATATAATATATATTTAGTGTACTTTTGTATTTTGTATAGAGTATACAACATATATTTGGTTAAATTTGTTATTTTATGTACAGTATATATTATATATTTGGCGAAATTTGCTATTTTATCTACAGTATATGATATGAAATTGTTATACTTTAATATTTTATGTACTGTATATAATATATATTTCGTGTACTTTGACATTTTATGTACAGTATATAATACATATTTGATGAAATTTGATATTTTATGTACACTATACAATATATATTTGGTTTACTTTGATATTTCATGTACAGTATATAATATATATTTGGTGTACTTTGATATATTATGTACAGTATATAATATATATTTGGTGAAATTTGATATTTTATGTACAGTATATAATATATTTTTGCTGAAATTTGATATTTTATGTACAGTACATAGTATATATTTGGTGGAATTTGATATTTTACGTGCAGTATATAATATATATTTGGTGAAATTTCATATTTTATGTACAGTATATAATATATATTTGGAGAAGTTTGATATTTTATGTACACTATAAAATATATATTTGGTTAAATTACATATTTTATGAACAGTATATAATATATATTTGTTGAAATTTGTAATTTTATGTACAGTATAAAGTATATATTTGGTGAAGTTTGATATTTTATCTACACTATATAATATTTATTTGGTATACTTTGATATTTTATGTTCAGTATATAATATATATTCGGTTTGCTTTGATACTTTATGTTCAGTGTATAATATATGTTTGATTTACTTTGATATTTTATGTACGGTATATAATATATATTTGGTGAAATTTGACATTTCATGTACAGTATAGCATATATATTTAGTGAAATTTGATATTTTATGTACAGTATATAATATATATTTGTTGAAATTTGATATTTTATGTGCAGTATATAATATATATTTGGGGAAATTCGATATTTTGTGTACAGTTTATAATATATGTTTAGTGTACTTTCATATTTTATGTACAGTATACAGTATATATAGTTAAATTTGATATTTAGTGGACAGTATATAATATACATATTGTGAAATCTGATATTTTATGTACAGTACATAATATATATTTCGTGGAATTTGATATTTTATGTACAGTATATAATATATATTTGGTGAATTTGATATTTTATGTACAGTATATCATATATATTTGGTGAAATTTGTTATTTTATGTGCAGTATCTCATATATTTTGATGTACTTTCATATTTTATGCACAGTATGTAACATAGATTTGGTGTACTTTGATATTTTGTGTACAGCATGTAATGTATGTTTAGTGAAATTTGATATTTTATTTACAGTATGTAATATATATTTTGGGGAAATTCGATATTTTATGTACAGTATATAGTATATATTGTGAAATTTGATATATTTTGTACAGTATATAACATATATTTGGTTAAATTTGATATTTTATATACAGTATATAATACATATTTGGTGTACTTTCAAATTTTATATACAGTATATAATGTATATTTGGTGAAATTTGATATTTTATGTACCGTATATAATATATATTTGGTGAAGTTTGATATTTTATGTACCGCATAAAATAGATATTTGTTGTAATTTGATATTTCATCTACAGTATATTATATATATCTGGTGAAATTTGGTATTTTATGTACAGTATATAATATATATTTGGTGAATTTGATATTTTATGTACAGTATATCATATATATTTGGTGAAATTTGTTATTTTATGTGCAGTATCTCATATATTTTGATGTACTTTCATATTTTATGCACAGTATGTAACATAGATTTGGTGTACTTTGATATTTTGTGTACAGTATGTAATGTATGTTTAGTGAAATTTGATATTTTATTTACAGTATGTAATATATATTTTGGGGAAATTCGATATTTTATGTACAGTATATAGTATATATTGTGAAATTTGATATATTTTGTACAGTATATAACATATATTTGGTTAAATTTGATATTTTATATACAGTATATAATACATATTTGGTGTACTTTCATATTTTATGTACAGAATATAATATATATTTGGTGAAATTTGATATTTTATGTACAGTATATAATATATATTTGGTGTACTTTGATATTTTATGTACAGTATGTAATATATACTTGGAGAAATTTGATATTTTATGTACAGTATAAAATGTATGTTTGCTGAAATTTGATATTTTATGTACACTATTTAATATATATTTGTTGTACTTTGATATTTTATGTACAGTATATGAGATATATTTGGTGAAAACTGATATTTTATGTACAGTATATAATATATATTTGGTGAAATTTGACCTTTTATGTACACTATATAGTATATATTTGGTGAAATTCGATATTGTATGTACAGTATATAATATATATTTGGTGAAATTTGATAATTTATGTACAGTGTATAATATATATGAGTTGAAATTTGGTATTTTATATACAGTATATCATACATAATTGGTGTACTTTGATATTTTATGTACAGTATGTAAGATATATTTGGTGTACTTTCATATTTTATGTACATCAGATAGTATATATTTGATGAAATTTGATAGTTTATGTACAGTATGTAGTATATATTTGGCGAAATTTGATATTTTATCTACAGTATATAACATATATTTGGTGTACTTTCATACTTTATGTACAGCATATAGTATATATTTGGTGAAATTTCATATTTTATGTACAGTATACAGTATATATTTGGTGAAATTTGATATTTTATGTACAGTATATGAGATATATTTGGTGAAATTTCATATTTTATGTACAGTATATAATATATATTTGGTGTAGTTTGATATTTTAAGTACAGTATATAATATATACTCGGTGTTCTTTCATATTTAATGTACAGTATATAGTATATATTTGGTGAAATTTGATATTTTATGTACAGTATATAATATATATTTGGTGTACTTTGATATTTTATATACAGTATGTAGTATATACTTGGAGAAATTTGATATATTATGTACAGTATAAAATATATGTTTGGTGAAATTTGATATTTTATATACAGTATATAATATATATTTGTTGTACTTTGATATTTTATGTACAGTATATGAGATATATTTGGTGAAAACTGATATTTTATGTACAGTATATAATATATATTTGGTGAAATTTGACCTTTTATGTACAGTATATAGTATAAGTTTGGTGAAATTCGATATTGTATGTACAGTATATAATATATATTTGGTGAAGTTTGATATTTTATGTATAGTGTATAATATATACGAGTTGAAATTTGGTATTTTATATTCAGTATACCATACATAATTGGTGTACTTTGATATTTTATGTACAGTATGTAAGATATATTTGGTGTACTTTCATATTTTATGTACATCATATAGTATATATTTGATGAAATTTGATAGTTTATGTACAGTATGTAGTATATATTTGGCGAAATTTGATATTTTATCTACAGTATATAACATATATTTGGTGTGCTTTCATACTTTATGTACAGCATATAGTATATATTTGGTGAAATTTCATATTTTATGTACAGTATATGAGATATATTTGGTGAAATTTCATATTTTATGTACAGTATATGAGATATATTTGGTGAAATTTCATATTTTATCTACAGTATATAATATATATTTGGTGTAGTTTGATATTTTAAATACAGTATATAATATGTACTCAGTGTTCTTTCTTATTTAATGTACAGTATATAGTATATATTTGGTGAATTTTGATATTTTTTGTACAGTATATGAGATATGTTTGGTGAAATTTGATATTTTATGTACAGTATGTAATATATACTTGGAGAAATTTGATATTTTATGTACAGTATAAAATATATGTTTGGTGAAATTTGATATTTTATGTATAGTATATGAGATATATTTGGTGAAAATTGATATTTTGTGTACAGTATATGAGATATATTTGGTGAAAATTGATATTTTATGTACAGTATATAATATATATTTGGTGAAATTTGACATTTTATGTACAGTATATAGTATACATTTGGTGAAATTCGATATTGTATGTACAGTATATAATATATATTTGGTGAAATTTGATATTTTATGTACAGTGTATAATATATATGAGGTGAAATTTGGTATTTTACATATAGTATATCATACATAATTGGTGTACTTTGATATTTTATGTACAGTATGTAAGATATATTTGGTGTACTTTCATATTTTATGTACAACATATAGTATATATTTGATGAAATTTGTTAGTTTATGTACAGTATATAGTATATATTTGGCGAAATTTGATATTTTATCTTCAGTATATAACATATATCTGGTGTACTTTAATACTTTATGTACAGCATGTAGTATACATTTGGTGAAATTTCATATTTTATGTACAGTATACCGTATATATTTGGTGAAATTTGATATTTTATGAACAGTATATGAGATATATTTGGTGAAATTTCATATTTTATGTACAGTATATAATATATATTTGGTGTAGTTTGATATTTTAAGTACAGTATATAATATATACTCGGTGTTCTTTCATATTTAATGTACAGTATATAGTATATATTTGGTGAAATTTGATATTTTATGTACAGTATATAATATATATTTGGTGTACCTTGATATTTTATGTACAGTATGTGATGTATACTTGGAGAAATTTGATATTTTATGTACAGTATAAAATATATGTTTGGTGAAATTTGATATTTTATGTATAGTATATAATATATATTTGTTGTACTTAGATATTTTATGTACAGTATATGAGATATATTTGGTGAAAATTGATATTTTATGTACAGTATATAATATATATTTGGTGAAATTTGACATTTTATGTACAGTATATAGTATACATTTGGTGAAATTCGATATTGTATGTACAGTATATAATATATATTTGGTGAAATTTGATATTTTATGTACAGTGTATAATATATATGAGGTGAAATTTGGTATTTTATATACAGTATATCATACATAATTGGTGTACTTTGATATTTTATGTACAGTATGTAAGATATATTTGGTGTACTTTCATATTTTATGTACAACATATAGTATATATTTGATGAAATTTGATAGTTTATGTACAGTATATAGTATATATTTGGCGAAATTTGATATTTTATCTACAGTACATTATGTATATTTGGTGTGCTTTCATACTTTATGTACAGCATATAGTATATATTTGGTGAAATTTCATATTTTATGTACAGTATACAGTATATATTTGGTGAAATTTGATATTTTATGTACAGTATATGAGATATATTTGGTGAAATTTCATATTTTATGTACAGTTTATAATATATATTTGGTGTAGTTTGATATTTTATGTGCAGTATATAATATATACTCGGTATTCTTTCATATTTAATGTACAGTATATATTATATATTTGGTGAAATTTGATATTTTATTTACAGTATATAATATATATTTGGTGTACTTTGATATTTTATGTACAGTATGTAATATATACTTGGAGAAATTTGATATTTTATGTACTGTATAAAATATATGTTTGGTGAAATTTGATATTTTATGTACAGTATATAATATATATTTGTTGTGCTTTGATATTTTATGTACAGTTTATGAGATATATTTGGTGAAAACTGATATTTTATGTACAGTATATAATATATATTTGGTGAAATTTGACCTTTTATGTACAGTATATAGTATACATTTGGTGAAATTCGATATTGTATGTACAGTATATAATATATATTTGGTGAAATTTGATATTTTATGTACAGTGTATAATATATACGAGTTGAAATTTGGTATTTTATATACAGTATATCATACATAATTGGTGTACTTTGATATTTTATGTACAGTATGTAAGATATATTTGGTGTACTTTCATATTTTATGTACAACATATAGTATATATTTGATGAAATTTGATAGTTTATGTACAGTATGTAGTATATATTTGGCGAAATTTGATATTTTATCTACAGTATATAACATATATTTGGTGTGCTTTCATACTTTATGTACAGCATATAGTATATATTTGGTGAAATTTCATATTTTATGTACAGTATACAGTATATATTTGGTGAAATTTGATATTTCATGTACAGTATATGAGATATATTTGGTGAAATTCCATATTTTATGTACAGTATATAATATATATTTGGTGTAGTTTGATATTTTAAGTGCAGTATATAATATATACTCGGTATTCTTTCATATTTAATGTACAGTATATATTATATATTTGGTGAAATTTGATATTTTATGTACAGTATATAATATATATTTGGTGTACTTTGATATTTTATGTACAGTATGTAATATACACTTGGAGAAATTTGATATTTTATGTACTGTATAAAATATATGTTTGGTGAAATTTGATATTTTATGTACAGTATATAATATATATTTGTTGTGCTTTGATATTTTATGTACAGTTTATGAGATATATTTGGTGAAAACTGATATTTTTTGTACAGTATATAATATATATTTGGTGAAATTTGACCTTTTATGTACAGTATATAGTATACATTTGGTGAAATTCGATATTGTATGTACAGTATATAATATATATTTGGTGAAATTTGATGTTTTATGTACAGTGTATAATATATATGAGTTGAAATTTGGTATTTTATATACAGTATTTCATACATCATTGGTGTACTTTGATATTTTATGTACAGTATGTAAGATATATTTGGTGTACTTTTATATTTTATGTACATCATATAGTATATATTTGATGAAATTTGATAGTTTATGTACAGTATGTAGTATATATTTGGCGAAATTTGATATTTTATCTACAGTATATAACATATATTTGGTGTGCTTTCATACTTTATGTACAGCATATAGTATATATTTGGTGAAATTTCATATTTTATGTACAGTATACAGTATATATTTGGTGAAATTTGATATTTTATGTACAGTATATGAGATATATTTGGTGAAATTTCATATTTTATGTACAGTATATAATATATATTTGGTGTAGTTTGATATTTTAAGTACAGTATATAATATATACTCGGTGTTCTTTCATATTTAATGTACAGTATATAGTATATATTTGGTGAAATTTGATATTTTATGTACGGTATATAATATATATTTTGTGTACTTTGATATTTTATGTACAGTATGTAATATAAACTTGGAGAAATTTGATATTTTATGTACAGTATAAAATATAATTTTGGTGAAATTTGATATTTTATGTACAGTACATAATATATATTTGTTGTACTTTGATATTTTATGTACAGTATATGAGATATATTTGGTGAAAATTGATATTTTATGTACAGTATAAATTTTATATATTTGGTGAAATTTGAGATTTTATGTACAGTATATAGTATACATTTGGTGAAATTCGATATTGTATGTACAGTATATAATATGTAATTGGTGAAATTTGATATTTTATGTACAGTGTATAATATATATGAGGTGAAATTTGGTATTTTATATACAGTATATCATACATAATTGGTGTACTTTGATATTTTATGTATAGTATGTAAGGTATATTTGGTGTACTTTCATACTTTATGTCCAACATATAGTATATATTTGAGGAAATTTGATAGTTTATGTACAGTATATAGTATATATTTGGCGAAATTTGATATTTTATCTACAGTATATAACATATATTTGGTGTACTTTCATACTTTATGTACAGCATATAGTATATATTTGGTGAAATTTCATATTTTATGTACAGTATACAGTATATATTTGGTGAAATTAGATATTTTATGTACAGTATAAGAGATATACTTGGTGAAATTTCATATTTTATGTACAGTATATAATATATATTTGGTGTAGTTTGATATTTTAAGTACAGTATATAATATATACTCGGTGTTCTTTCATATTTAATGTACAGTATATAGTATATGTTTGGTGAAATTTGATATTTTATGTACAGTATAAAATATATGTTTGGTGAAATTTGATATTTTATGTACAGTATGTAATATATACTTGGAGAAATTTGATATTTTATGTACAGTATAAAATATATGTTTGGTGAAATTTGATATTTTATGTACAGTATATGAGATATATTTGGTGAAAATTGATATTTTGTGTACAGTATATGAGATATATTTGGTGAAAACTGATATTTTATGTACAGTATATAATACATATTTGGTGAAATTTGACATTTTATGTACAGTATATAGTATACATTTGGTGAAATTCGATATTGTATGTACAGTATATAATATATATTTGGTGAAATTTGATGTTTTATGTACAGTGTATAATATATACGAGTTGAAATTTGGTATTTTATATACAGTATTTCATACATAATTGGTGTACTTTGATATTTTATGTACAGTATGTAAGATATATTTGGTGTACTTTCATATTTTATGTACATCATATAGTATATATTTGATGAAATTTGATAGTTTATGTACAGTATGTAGTATATATTTGGCGAAATTTGATATTTTATCTACAGTATATAACATATATTTGGTGTGCTTTCATACTTTATGTACAGCATATAGTATATATTTGGTGAAATTTCATATTTTATGTACAGTATACAGTATATATTTGGTGAAATTTGATATTTTATGTACAGTATATGAGATATATTTGGTGAAATTTCATATTTTATGTACAGTATATAATATATATTTGGTGTAGTTTGATATTTTAAGTACAGTATATAATATATACTCGGTGTTCTTTCATATTTAATGTACAGTATATAGTACATATTTGGTGAAATTTGATATTTTATGTACAGTATATAATATATATTTGGTGTACCTTGATATTTTATGTACAGTATGTGATGTATACTTGGAGAAATTTGATATTTTATGTACAGTATAAAATATATGTTTGGTGAAATTTGATATTTTATGTATAGTATATAATATATATTTGTTGTTCTTTGATATTTTATGTACAGTATATGAGATATATTTGGTGAAAATTGATATTTTATGTACAGTATATAATACATATTTGGTGAAATTTGACATTTTATGTACAGTATATAGTATACATTTGGTGAAATTCGATATTGTATGTACAGTATATAATATATATTTGGTGAAACTTGATATTTTATGTACAGTGTATAATATATATGAGGTGAAATTTGGTATTTTATATACAGTATATCATACATAATTGGTGTACTTTGATATTTTATGTACAGTATGTAAGATATATTTGGTGTACTTTCATATTTTATGTACAACATATGGTATATATTTGATGAAATTTGATAGTTTATGTACAGTATATAGTATATATTTGGCGAAATTTGATATTTTATCTACAGTACATAACGTATATTTGGTGTGCTTTCATACTTTATGTACAGCATATAGTATATATTTGGTGAAATTTCATATTTTATGTACAGTATACAGTATATATTTGGTGAAATTTGATATTTTATGTACAGTATATGAGATATATTTGGTGAAATTTCATATTTAATGTACAGTATATAATATATATTTGGTGTAGTTTGATATTTTAAGTGCAGTATATAATATATACTCGGTATTCTTTCATATTTAATGTACAGTATATATTATATATTTGGTGAAATTTGATATTTTATGTACAGTATATAATATATATTTGGTGTACTTTGATATTTTATGTACAGTATGTAATATATACTTGGAGAAATTTGATATTTTATGTACTGTATAAAATATATGTTTGGTGAAATTTGATATTTTATGTACAGTATATAATATATATTTGTTGTGCTTTGATATTTTATGTACAGTTTATGAGATATATTTGGTGAAAACTGATATTTTATGTACAGTATATAATATATATTTGGTGAAATTTGACCTTTTATGTACAGTATATAGTATACATTTGGTGAAATTCGATATTGTATGTACAGTATATAATATATATTTGGTGAAATTTGATATTTTATGTACAGTGTATAATATATACGAGTTGAAATTTGGTATTTTATATACAGTATATCATACATAATTGGTGTACTTTGATATTTTATGTACAGTATGTAAGATATATTTGGTGTACTTTCATATTTTATGTACATCATATAGTATATATTTGATGAAATTTGATAGTTTATGTACAGTATGTAGTATATATTTGGCGAAATTTGATATTTTATCTACAGTATATAACATATATTTGGTGTGCTTTCATACTTTATGTACAGCATATAGTATATATTTGGTGAAATTTCATATTTTATGTACAGTATACAGTATATATTTGGTGAAATTTGATATTTCATGTACAGTATATGAGATATGTTTGGTGAAATTCCATATTTTATGTACAGTATATAATATATATTTGGTGTAGTTTGATATTTTAAGTACAGTATATAATATATACTCGGTATTCTTTCATATTTAATGTACAGTATATATTATATATTTGGTGAAATTTGACATTTTATGTACAGTATATAGTATACATTTGGTGAAATTCGATATTGTATGTACAGTATATAATATATAATTGGTGAAATTTGATATTTTATGTACAGTGTATAATATATATGAGGTGAAATTTGGTATTTTATATACAGTATATCAAACATAATTGGTGTACTTTGATATTTTATGTATAGTATGTAAGATATATTTGGTGTACTTTCATATTTTATGTCCAACATATAGTATATATTTGAGGAAATTTGATAGTTTATGTACAGTATATAGTATATATTTGGCGAAATTTGATATTTTATCTACAGTATATAACATATATTTGGTGTACTTTCATACTTTATGTACAGCATATAGTATATATTTGGTGAAATTTCATATTTTATGTACAGTATACAGTATATATTTGGTGAAATTAGATATTTTATGTACAGTATAAGAGATATACTTGGTGAAATTTCATATTTTATGTACAGTATATAATATATATTTGGTGTAGTTTGATATTTTAAGAACAGTATATAATATATACTCGGTGTTCTTTCATATTTAATGTACAGTATATAGTATATATTTGGTGAAATTTGATATTTTATGTACAGTATAAAATATATGTTTGGTGAAATTTGATATTTTATGTACAGTATGTAATATATACTTGGAGAAATTTGATATTTTATGTACAGTATAAAATATATGTTTGGTGAAATTTGATATTTTATGTACAGTATATGAGATATATTTGGTGAAAATTGATATTTTGTGTACAGTATATGAGATATATTTGGTGAAAACTGATATTTTATGTACAGTATATAATACATATTTGGTGAAATTTGACATTTTATGTACAGTATATAGTATACATTTGGTGAAATTCGATATTGTATGTACAGTATATAATATATATTTGGTGAAATTTGATGTTTTATGTACAGTGTATAATATATACGAGTTGAAATTTGGTATTTTATATACAGTATTTCATACATAATTGGTGTACTTTGATATTTTATGTACAGTATGTAAGATATATTTGGTGTACTTTCATATTTTATGTACATCATATAGTATATATTTGATGAAATTTGATAGTTTATGTACAGTATGTAGTATATATTTGGCGAAATTTGATATTTTATCTACAGTATATAACATATATTTGGTGTGCTTTCATACTTTATGTACAGCACATAGTATATATTTGGTGAAATTTCATATTTTATGTAGAGTATACAGTATATATTTGGTGAAATTTGATATTTTATGTACAGTATATGAGATATATTTGGTGAAATTTCATATTTTATGAAATGTATATAATATATATTTGGTGTAGTTTGATATTTTAAGTACAGTATATAATATATACTCGGTGTTCTTTCATATTTAATGTACAGTATATAGTATATATTTGGTGAAATTTGATATTTTATGTACGGTATATAATATATATTTTGTGTACTTTGATATTTTATGTACAGTATGTAATATAAACTTGGAGAAATTTGATATTTTATGTACAGTATAAAATATAATTTTGGTGAAATTTGATATTTTATGTACAGTACATAATATATATTTGTTATACTTTGATATTTTATGTACAGTATATGAGATGTATTTTTGGAAAATTGATATTTTATGTACAGTATATAATACATATTTGGTGAAATTTGACATTTTATGTACAGTATATAGTATTCATTTGGTGAAATTCGATATTGTATGTACAGTATATAATATATAATTGGTGAAATTTGATATTTTATGTACAGTGTATAATATATATGAGGTGAAATTTGGTATTTTATATACAGTATATCATACATAATTGGTGTACTTTGATATTTTATGTACAGTATGTAAGATATATTTGGTGTACTTTCATATTTTATGTCCAACATATAGTATATATTTGAGGAAATTTGATAGTTTATGTACAGTATATAGTATATATTTGGCGAAATTTGATATTTTATCTACAGTATATAACATATATTTGGTGTACTTTCATACTTTATGTACAGCTTATAGTATATATTTGGTGAAATTTCATATTTTATGTACAGTATACAGTATATATTTGGTGAAATTAGATATTTTATGTACAGTATAAGAGATATACTTGGTGAAATTTCATATTTTATGTACAGTATATAATATATATTTGGTGTAGTTTGATATTTTAAGAACAGTATATAATATATACACGGTGTTCTTTCATATTTAATGTACAGTATATAGTATATATTTGGTGAAATTTGATATTTTATGTACAGTATAAAATATATGTTTGGTGAAATTTGATATTTTATGTACAGTATGTAATATATACTTGGAGAAATTTGATATTTTATGTACAGTATAAAATATATGTTTGGTGAAATTTGATATTTTATGTACAGTATATGAGATATAATTGGTGAAAATTGATATTTTGTGTACAGTATATGAGATATATTTGGTGAAAACTGATATTTTATGTACAGTATATAATATATATTTGGTGAAATTTGACATTTTATGTACAGTATATAGTATACATTTGGTGAAATTCGATATTGTATGTACAGTATATAATATATATTTGGTGAAATTTGATATTTTATGTACAGTGTATAATATATATGAGTTGAAATTTGGTATTTTATATACAGTATATCATACATAATTGGTTTACTTTGATATTTTATGTACAGTATGTAAGATATATTTGGTGTACTTTCATATTTTATATTCAACATATAGTATATATTTGATGAAATTTGATAGTTTATGTACAGTAAGTAGTATATATTTGGCGAAATTTGATATTTTATCTACAGTATATAACATATATTTGGTGTGCTTTCATATTTTATGTACAGCATATAGTATATATTTGGTGAAATTTCATATTTTATGTACAGTATACAGTATATATTTGGTGAAATTTGATATTTTATGTACAGTATATGAGATATATTTGGTGAAATTTCATATTTTATGTACAGTATATAATATATATTTGGTGTAGTTTGATATTTTAAGTACAGTATATAATATATACTCGGTGTTCTTTCATATTTAATGTACAGTATATAGTATATATTTGGTGAAATTTGATATTTTATGTACAGAATGTAATATATACTTGGAGAAATTTGATATTTTATGTACAGTATAAAATATACGTTTGGTGAAATTTGTTATTTTATGTAAAGTATATGTGATATATTTGGGGAAAATTGATATTTTGTGTACAGTATATGAGATATATTTGGTGAAAACTGATATTTTATGTACAGTATATAATACATATTTGGTGAAATTTGACATTTTATGTACAGTATATAGTATACATTTGGTGAAATTTGGTATTGTATGTACAGTAAATAATATATATTTGGTGAAATTTGATATTTTATGTACAGTGTATAATATATATGAGTTGAAATTTGGTATTTTATATACAGTATATCATACATAATTGGTGTACTTTGATATTTTATGAACAGTATGTAAGATATATTTGGTGTACTTTCATATTTTATGTACAACATATAGTATATATTTGATGAAATTTGGTAGTTTATGTACAGTATGTAGTACATATTTGGCGAAATTTGATATTTTATCTACAGTGTATAACATATATTTGGTGTGCTTTCATACTTTATGTACAGCATATAGTATATATTTGGTGAAATTTCATATTTTATGTACTGCATACAGTATATATTTGGTGAAATTTGATATTTTATGTACAGTATATGAGATATATTTGGTGAAATTTCATATTTTATGTACAGTATATAATATATATTTATTGTAGTTTGATATTTTAAGTAAAGTATATAATATATACTCGGTGTTCTTTCATATTTAATGTACAGTATATAGTATATATTTGGTGAAATTTGATATTTTATGTACGGTATATAATATATATTTGGTGTACTTTGATATTTTATGTACAGTATGTAATATATACTTGGAGAAATTTGATATTTTATATACAGTATAAAATATATGTTTGGTGAAATTTCATATTTTATGTACAGTATATAATATATATTTGTTGTACTTTGATATTTTATGTACAGTATATGAGATATATTTGGTGAAAACTGATATTTTATGTACAGTATATAATATATATTTGGTGAAATTTTACATTTTATGTACAGTATATAGTATACATTTGGTGAAATTCGATATTGTATGTACAGTATATAATATATATTTGGTGAAATTTGATATTTTATGTACAGTGTATAATATATATGAGGTGAAATTTGGTATTTTATATACAGTATATCATACATAATTGGTGTACTTTGATATTTTATGTACAGTATGTAAGATATATTTGGTGTACTTTCATATTTTATGTCCAACATATAGTATATATTTGAGGAAATTTGATAGTTTATGTACAGTATATAGTATATATTTGGCGAAATTTGATATTTTATCTACAGTATATAACATATATTTGGTGTACTTTCATACTTTATGTACAGCATATAGTATATATTTGGTGAAATTTCATATTTTATGTACAGTATACAGTATATATTTGGTGAAATTAGATATTTTATGTACAGTATAAGAGATATACTTGGTGAAATTTCATATTTTATGTACAGTATATAATATATATTTGGTGTAGTTTGATATTTTAAGAACAGTATATAATATATACACGGTGTTCTTTCATATTTAATGTACAGTATATAGTATATATTTGGTGAAATTTGATATTTTATGTACAGTATAAAATATATGTTTGGTGAAATTTGATATTTTATGTACAGTATGTAATATATACTTGGAGAAATTTGATATTTTATGTACAGTATAAAATATATGTTTGGTGAAATTTGATATTTTATGTACAGTATATGAGATATAATTGGTGAAAATTGATATTTTGTGTACAGTATATGAGATATATTTGGTGAAAACTGATATTTTATGTACAGTATATAATATATATTTGGTGAAATTTGACATTTTATGTACAGTATATAGTATACATTTGGTGAAATTCGATATTGTATGTACAGTATATAATATATATTTGGTGAAATTTGATATTTTATGTACAGTGTATAATATATATGAGTTGAAATTTGGTATTTTATATACAGTATATCATACATAATTGGTTTACTTTGATATTTTATGTACAGTATGTAAGATATATTTGGTGTACTTTCATATTTTATATACAACATATAGTATATATTTGATGAAATTTGATAGTTTATGTACAGTAAGTAGTATATATTTGGCGAAATTTGATATTTTATCTACAGTATATAACATATATTTGGTGTGCTTTCATATTTTATGTACAGCATATAGTATATATTTGGTGAAATTTCATATTTTATGTACAGTATACAGTATATATTTGGTGAAATTAGATATTTTATGTACAGTATATGAGATATATTTGGTGAAATTTCATATTTTATGTACAGTATATAATATATATTTGGTGTAGTTTGATATTTTAAGTACAGTATATAATATATACTCAGTGTTCTTTCATATTTAATGTACAGTATATAGTATATATTTGGTGAAATTTGATATTTTATGTACAGAATGTAATATATACTTGGAGAAATTTGATATTTTATGTACAGTATAAAATATACGTTTGGTGAAGTTTGTTATTTTATGTAAAGTATATGTGATATATTTGGGGAAAATTGATATTTTGTGTACAGTATATGAGATATATTTGGTGAAAACTGATATTTTATGTACAGTATATAATACATATTTGGTGAAATTTGACATTTTATGTACAGTATATAGTATACATTTGGTGAAATTTGGTATTGTATGTACAGTAAATAATATATATTTGGTGAAATTTGATATTTTATGTACAGTGTATAATATATATGAGTTGAAATTTGGTATTTTATATACAGTATATCATACATAATAGGTGTACTTTGATATTTTATGTACAGTATGTAAGATATATTTGGTGTACTTTCATATTTTATGTACAACATATAGTATATATTTGATGAAATTTGATAGTTTATGTACAGTATGTAGTACATATTTGGCGAAATTTGATATTTTATCTACAGTATGTAACATATATTTGGTGTGCTTTCATACTTTATGTACAGCATATAGTATATATTTGGTGAAATTTCATATTTTATGTACTGCATACAGTATATATTTGGTGAAATTTGATATTTTATGTACAGTATATGAGATATATTTGGTGAAATTTCACATTTTATGTACAGTATATAATATATATTTGATGTAGTTTGATATTTTAAGTACAGTATATAATATATACTCGGTGTTCTTTCATATTTAATGTACAGTATATAGTATATATTTGGTGAAATTTGATATTTTATGTACGGTATATAATATATATTTGGTGTACTTTGATATTTTATGTACAGTATGTAATATATACTTGGAGAAATTTGATATTTTATATACAGTATAAAATATCTGTTTGGTGAAATTTGATATTTTATGTACAGTGTATAATATATATTTGTTGTACTTTGATATTTTATTTACAGTATATGAGATATATTTGGTGAAAACTGATATTTTATGTACAGTATATAATATATATTTGGTGAAATTTTACATTTTATGTACAGTATATAGTATACATTTGGTGAAATTCGATATTGTATGTACAGTATATAATATATATTTGGTGAAATTTGATATTTTATGTACAGTGTATAATATATATGAGGTGAAATTTGGTATTTTATATACAGTATATCATACATCATTGGTGTACTTTGATATTTTATGTACAGTATGTAAGATATATTTGGTGTACTTTCATATTTTATGTACAACATATAGTATATATTTGATGGAATTGGATAGTTTATGTACAGTATGTAGTATATATTTGGCGAAATTTGATATTTTATCTACAGTATATAACATATATTTGGTGTGCTTTGATATTTTATGTACAGCATATAGTATATATTTGGTGAAATTTCATATTTTATGTACAGTATACAGTATATATTTGGTGAAATTTGATATTTTATATACAGTATATGAGATATATTTGGTGAAATTTCATATTTTATGTACAGTATATAATATATATTTGGTGTAGTTTGATATTTTAAGAACAGTATATAATATATACTCGGTGTTCTTTCATATTTAATGTACAGTATATAGTATATTTTTGGTGAAATTTGATATTTTATGTACGGTATATAATATATATTTGGTGTACTTTGATATTTTATGTACAGTATTTAATACATACTTGGAGAAATTTGATATTTTATGTACAGTATAAAATATATGTTTGGTGAAATTTGATATTTTATGTACAGTATATAATATATATTTGTTGTACTTTGATATTTTATGTACAGTGTATAATATATGTGAGGTGAAATTTGGTATTTTATATACAGTATATCATACATAATTGGTGTAATTTGATATTTTATGTACAGTATGTAAGATATATTTGGTGTACTTTCATATTTTATGTACAACATATAGTATATATTTGATGAAATTTGATAGTTTATGTATAGTATATAGTATATATTTGGCGAAATTTGATATTTTATCTACAGTACATAACATATATTTGGTGTGCTTTCATACTTTATCTACAGCATATAGTATATATTTGGTGAAATTTCATATTTTATGTACAGTATACAGTATATATTAGGTGAAATTTGATATTTTATGTACAGTATATGAGATATATTTGGAGAAATTTCATATTTTATGTTCAGTATATAATATATATTTGGTGTAGTTTGATATTTTAAGTACAGTATATAATATATACTTGGTGTTCTTTCATATTTAATGTGCAGTATATAGTATATATTTGGTGAAATTTGATATTTTATGTACAGTATATCATATATATTTGGTGTACTTTGATATTTTATGTACAGTATGTAATATATACTTGGAGAAATTTGATATTTTATGTTCAGTATAAAATATATGTTTGGTGAAATTTGATATTTTATGTACAGTTCATAATATATATTTGTTGTACTTTGATATTTTGTGTAGAGTATATGAGATATATTTGGTGAAAATTGATATTTTATGTACAGTATATAATATATATTTGGTGAAATTTGACATTTTATGTACAGTATATAGTATACATTTGGTGAAATTCGATATTGTATGTACAGTATATAATATATATTTGGTGAAATTTGATATTTTATGTACAGTGTATAATATATATGAGGTGAAATTTGGTATTTTACATACAGTATATCATACATAATTGGTGTACTTTGATATTTTATGTACAGTATGTAAGATATATTTGGTGTACTTTCATATTTTATGTACAACATATAGTATATATTTGATGAAATTTGATAGTTTATGTACAGTATATAGTATATATTTGGCGAAATTTGATATTTTATCCACAGTATATAACATATATTTTGTGTACTTTCATACTTTATGTACAGCATATAGTATATATTTGGTGAAATTTCATATTTTATGTACAGTATACAGTATATATTTGGTGAAATTAGATATTTTATGTACAGTATAAGAGATATACTTGGTGAAATTTCATATTTTATATACAGTATATAATATATATTTGGTGTAGTTTGATATTTTAAGAAGAGTATATAATATATACTCGGTGTTCTTTCATATTTAATGTACAGTATATAGTATATATTTGGTGAAATTTGATATTTTATGTACAGTATAAAATATATGTTTGGTGAAATTTGATATTTTATGTACAGTATGTAATATATACTTGTAGAAATTTGATATTTTATGTACAGTATAAAATATATGTTTGGTGAAATTTGATATTTTATGTACAGTATATGAGATATATTTGGTGAAAATTGATATTTTGTGTACAGTATATGAGATATATTTGGTGAAAATTGATATTTTATGTACAGTATATAATATATATTTGGTGAAATTTGACATTTTATGTACAGTATATAGTATACATTTGGTGAAATTCGATATTGTATGTACAGTATATAATATATATTTGGTGAAATTTGATATTTTATGTACAGTGTATAATATATATGAGGTGAAATTTTTTACTTTACATACAGTATATCATACATAATTAGTGTACTTTTGATATTTTATGTACAGAATGTAAGATATATTTGGTGTACTTTCATATTTTATATTCAACATATAGTATATATTTGGTGAAATTTGATATTTTATGTACAGTATAAAATATATGTTTGGTGAAATTTGATATTTTATGTACAGTATGTAATATATACTTGTAGAAATTTGATATTTTATGTACAGTATAAAATATATGTTTGGTGAAATTTGATATTTTATGTACAGTATATGAGATATATTTGGTGAAAATTGATATTTTGTGTACAGTATATGAGATATATTTGGTGAAAATTGATATTTTATGTACAGTATATAATATATATTTGGTGAAATTTGACATTTTACGTACAGTATATAGTATACATTTGGTGAAATTCGATATTGTATGTACAGTATATAATATATATTTGGTGAAATTTGATATTTTATGTACAGTGTATAATATATATGAGGTGAAATTTTTTACTTTACATACAGTATATCATACATAATTAGTGTACTTTTGATATTTTATGTACAGTATGTAAGATATATTTGGTGTACTTTCATATTTTATATTCAACATATAGTATATATTTGATGAAATTTGATAGTTTATGTACAGTATATAGTATATATTTGGCGAAATTTGATATTTTATCTACAGTACATAACGTATATTTGGTGTGCTTTCATAGTTTATGTACAGCATATAGTATATATTTGGTGAAATTTCATATTTTATGTACAGTATACAGTATATATTTGGTGAAATTTGATATTTCATATACAGTATATGAGATATATTTGTTGAAATTTCATATTTTATGTACAGTATATAATATATATTTGGTGTAGTTTGATATTTTAAGTACAATTTATAATATATACTCGGTGTTCTTTCATATTTAATGTACAGTATATAGTATATATTTGGTGAAATTTGATATTTTATGTACGGCATATAATATATATTTTGTGTACTTTGATATCTTATGTACAGTATGTAATATAAACTTGGAGAAATTTGATATTTTATGTACAGTATAAAATATAATTTTGGTGAAATTTGATATTTTATGTACAGTACATAATATATATTTGTTCTCCTTTGATATTTTATGTACAGTATATGAGATATATTTGGTGAAAATTGATATTTTATGTACAGTATATAATATATATCTGGTGAAATTTGACATTTTATGTACAGTATATAGTATACATTTGGTGAAATTCGATATTGTATGTACAGTATATAATATATAATTGGTGAAATTTGATATTTTATGTACAGTGTATAATATATATGAGGTGAAATTTGGTATTTTATATACAGTATATCATACATAATTGGTGTACTTTGATATTTTATGTATAGTATGTAAGATATATTTGGTGTACTTTCATATTTTATGTACAACATATAGTATATATTTGATGAAATTTGATAGTTTATGTACAGTATATAGTATATATTTGGCGAAATTTGATATTTTATCTACAGTATATAACATATATTTGGTGTACTTTCATACTTTATGTACAGCATATAGTATATATTTGGTGAAATTTCATATTTTATGTACAGTTTACAGTATATATTTGGTGAAATTAGATATTTTATGTACAGCATAGGAGATATACTTGGTGAAATTTCATATTTTATGTACAGTATATAATATATATTTGGTGTAGTTTGATATTTTAACAACAGTATATAATATATACTCGGTGTTCTTTCATATTTAATGTACAGTATATAGTATATATTTGGTGAAATTTGATATTTTATGTACAGTATAAAATATATGTTTGGTGAAATTTGATATTTTATGTACAGTATGTAATATATACTTGGAGAAATTTGATATTTTATGTACAGTATAAAATATATGTTTGGTGAAATTTGATATTTTATGTACAGTATATGAGATATATTTGGTGAAAATTGATATTTTGTGTACAGTATATGAGATATATTTGGTGAAAATTGATATTTTATGTACAGTATATAATATATATTTGGTGAAATTTGATATTTTATGTACAGTATATAGTATACATGTGGTGAAATTCGATATTGTATGTACAGTATATAATATATATTTGGTGAAATTTGATATTTTATGTACAGTGTATTATATATATGAGGTGAAATTTGGTATTTTATATACAGTATATCATACATAATTGGTGTACTTTGATATTTTATGTACAGTATGTAAGATATATTTGGTGTACTTACATATTTTATGTACAACATATAGTATATATTTGATGAAATTTGATAGTTTATGTACAGTATATAGTATATATTTGGCGAAATTTGATATTTTATCTACAGTACTTACGTATATTTGGTGTTCTTTTATACTTTATGTACAGCATATAGTATATATTTGGTGAAATTTCATATTTTATGTACAGTATACAGTATATATTTGGTGAAATTTGATATTTTATGTACAGTATATGAGATATATTTGGTGAATTTTCATATTTTATTTACAGTATATAATATATATTTGGTGTAGTTTGATATTTTAAGTACAGTATATAATATATACTCGGTGTTCTTTCATATTTAATGTACAGTATATAGTATATATTTGGTGAAATTTGATATTTTATGTACAGTATATAATATATATTTGGTGTACTTTGATATTTTATGTACAGTATGTAATATATACTTGGAGAAATTTGATATTTTATGTACAGTATAAAATATATGTTTGGTGAAATTTGATATTTTACGTACAGTATATAATATATATTTGTTGTACTTTGATATTTTATGTACAGTATATGAGATATATTTGGTGAAAACTGATATTTTATGTACAGTATATAATATATATTTGGTGAAATTTGACCTTTTATGTACAGTATATAGTATACTTTTGGTGAAATTCGACATTGTATGTACAGTATATAATATATATTTGGTGAAATTTGATATTTTATGTACAGTGTATAATATATACGAGTTGAAATTTGGTATTTTATATACAGTATATCATTCATAATTGGTGTACTTTGATATTTTATGTACAGTATGTAAGATATATTTGGTGTACTTGCATATTTTATGTACATCATATAGTATATACTTGATGAAATTTGATAGTTTATGTACAGTATGTAGTATATATTTGGCGAAATTTGATATTTTATCTACAGTATATAACATATATTTGGTGTGCTTTCATACTTTATGTACAGCATATAGTATATATTTGGTGAAATTTCATATTTTATGTACAGTATACAGTATATATTTGGTGAAATTTGATATTTTATGTACAGTATATGAGATATATTTGGTGAAATTTCATATTTTATGTACAGTATATAATATATATTTGGTGTAGTTTGATATTTTATGTACAGTATATAATATATACTCGGTGTTCTTTCATATTTAATGTACAGTATATAGTATATATTTGGTGAAATTTGATATTTTATGTAGGGCATATAATATATATTTGGTGTACTTTGATATCTTATGTACAGTATGTAATATAAACTTGGAGAAATTTGATATTTTATGTACAGTATAAAATATAATTTTGGTGAAATTTGATATTTTATGTACAGTACATAATATATATTTGTTCTACTTTGATATTTTATGTACAGTATATGAGATATATTTGGTGAAAATTGATATTTTATGTACAGTGTATAATATATATGAGGTGAAATTTGGTATTTTATATACAGTATATCATACATAATTGGTGTACTTTGATATTTTATGTATAGTATGTAAGATATATTTGGTGTACTTTCAAATTTTATGTACAACATATAGTATATATTTGATGAAATTTGATAGTTTATGTACAGTATATAGTATATATTTGGCGAAATTTGATATTTTATCTACAGTATAGAACATATATTTGGTGTACTTTCATACTTTATGTACAGCATATAGTATATATTTGGTGAAATTTCATATTTTATGTACAGTATACAGTATATATTTGGTGAAATTAGATATTTTATGTACAGTATAAGAGATATACTTGGTGAAATTTCATATTTTATGTACAGTATATAATATATATTTGGTGTAGATTGATATTTTAAGAACAGTATATAATATATACTCGGTGTTCTTTCATATTTAATGTACAGTATATAGTATATATTTGGTGAAATTTGATATTTTATGTACAGTATAAAATATATGTTTGGTGAAATTTGATATTTTATGTACAGTATGTAATATATACTTGGAGAAATTTGATATTTTATGTACAGTATAAAATATATGTTTGGTGAAATTTGATATTTTATGTACAGTATATGAGATATATTTGGTGAAAATTGATATTTTGTGTACAGTATATGAGATATATTTCGTGAAAATTGATATTTTATGTACAGCATATAATATATATTTGGTGAAATTGGACATTTTATGTACAGTATATAGTATACATTTGGTGAAATTCGATATTGTATGTACAGTATATAATATATATTTGGTGAAATTTGATATTTTATGTACAGTGTATAATATATATGAGGTGAAATTTGGTATTTTACATACAGTATATCATACATAATTGGTGTACTTTGATATTTTATGTACAGTATGTAAGATATATTTGGTGTACTTTCATATTTTATGTACAACATACAGTATATATTTGATGAAATTTGATAGTTTAAATACAGTATATAGTATATATTTGGCGAAATTTGATATTTTATCTAGAGTACATAACATATATTTGGTGTGCTTTCATACTTTATGTACAGCATATAGTATATATTTGGTGAAATTTCATATTTTATGTAGAGTATACAGTATACATTTGGTGAAATTTAATTTTTTATGTACAGTATATGAGATATATTTGGTGAAATTTCATATTTTGTGTACAGTATATAATATATGTTTGGTGTAGTTTGATATTTTAAATACAGTATATAATATATACTCGGTGTTCTTTCATATTTAATGTACAGTATATAGTATATATTTGGTGAAATTTGATATTTTATGTACAGTATATCTTATATATTTGGTGTACTTTGATATTTTCTGTACAGTATGTAATATATACTTGGAGAAATTTGATATTTTTTGTACAGTATAAAATATTTGTTTGGTGAAATTTGATATTTTATTTACAGTATATAATATATATTTGTTGTACTTTGATATTTTATGTACAGTATATGAGATATATTTGGTGAAAACTGATATTTTATGTACAGTATATAATATATATTTGGTGAAATTTGAACTTTTATGTACAGTATATAGTATACATTTGGTGAAATTCGACATTGTATGTACAGTATATAATATATATTTGGTGAACTTTGATATTTTATGTACAGTGTATAATATATACGAGTTGAAATTTGGTATTTTATATACAGTATATCATACATAATTGGTGTACTTTGATATTTTATGTACAGTATGTAAGATATATTTGGTGTACTTTCATATTTTATGTACATCATATAGTATATATTTGATGAAATTTGATAGTTTATGTACAGTATGTAGTATATATTTGGCGAAATTTGATATTTTATCTACAGTATATAACATATATTTGGTGTGCTTTCATACTTTATGTACAGCATATAGTATATATTTGGTGAAATTTCATATTTTATGTACAGTATACAGTATATATTTGGTGAAATTTGATATTTTATGTACAGTATATGAGATATATTTGGTGAAATTTCACATTTTATGTACAGTATATAATATATATTTGATGTAGTTTGATATTTTAAGTACAGTATATAATATATACTCGGTGTTCTTTCATATTTAATGTACAGTATATAGTATATATTTGGTGAAATTTGATATTTTATGTACAGTATATAATATATATTTGGTGTAATTTGATATTTTATGTACAGTATGTAATATATACTTGGAGAAATTTGATATTTTATGTACAGTATAAAATATATGTTTGGTGAAATTTGATATTTTACGTACAGTACATGAGATATATTTGGTGAAAATTGATGTTTTGTGTACAGTATATGAGATATATTTGGTGAAAATTGATATTTTATGTACAGTATATAATATATATTTGGTGAAATTTGACATTTTATGTACAGTATATAGTATACATTTGGTGAAATTCGATATTGTATGTACAGTATATAATATATATTTGGTGAAATTTCATATTTTATGTACAGTGTATAATATATATGAGGTGAAATTTGGTATTTTACATACAGTATATCATACATAATTGGTGTACTTTGATATTTTATGTACAGTATGTAAGATATATTTGGTGGACTTTCATATTTTATGTACAACATATAGCATATATTTGATGAAGTTTGATAGTTTATGTACAGTATATAGTATATATTTGGCGAAATTTGAAATTTTATCTACAGTACATGACGTATATTTGGTGTGCTTTCATAATTTATGTACAGCATATAGTATATATTTGGTGAAATTTCATATTTTCTGTACAGTATACCGTATATATTTGGTGAAATTTGATATTTTATGTACAGTATATGAGATATATTTGGTGAAATTTCATATTTTATGTACAACATATAGTATATATTTGATGAAATTTGATAGTTTATGTACAGTATATAGTATATATTTGGCGAAATTTGAAATTTTATCTACAGTACATAACGTATATTTGGCGTGCTTTCATAATTTATGTACAGCATATAGTATATATTTGGTGAAATTTCATATTTTATGTACAGTATACAGTATATATTTGGTGAAATTAGATATTTTATGTACAGTATATGAGATATATTTGGTGAAATTTCATATTTTATGTACAGTATATAATATATATTTGGTGTAGTTTGATATTTTAAGTACAGTATATAATATATACTCGGTGTTCTTTCATATTTAATGTACAGTATATAGTATATATTTGGTGAAATTTGATATTTTATGTACGGCATATAATATATATTTGGTGTACTTTGATATCTTATGTACAGTATGTAATATAAACTTGGAGAAATTTGATATTTTATGTACAGTATAAAATATAATTTTGGTGAAATTTGATATTTTATGTACAGTACATAATATATATTTGTTGTACTTTGATATTTTATGTACAGTATATGAGATATATTTGGTGAAAATTGATATTTTATGTACAGTATATAATATATATCTGGTGAAATTTGACATTTTATGTACAGTATATATTATACATTTGGTGAAATTCGATATTGTATGTACAGTATATAATATATAATTGGTGAAATTTGATATTTTATGTACAGTGTATAATATATATGAGGTGAAATTTGGTATTTTATATACAGTATATCATACATAATTGGTGTACTTTGATATTTTATGTATAGTATGTAAGATATATTTGGTGTACTTTCATATTTTATGTACAACATATAGTATATATTTGATGAAATTTGATAGTTTATGTACAGTATGTAGTATATATTTGACGAAATTTGATATTTTATCTACAGTATATAACATATATTTGGTGTACTTTCATACTTTATGTACAGCATATAGTATATATTTGGTGAAATTTCATATTTTATGTACAGTATACAGTATATATTTGGTGAAATTAGATATTTTATGTACAGTATAAGAGATATACTTGGTGAAATTTCATATTTTATGTACAGCATATAATATATATTTGGTGTAGTTTGATATTTTAAGAACAGTATATAATATATACTCGGTGTTCTTTCATATTTAATGTACAGTATATAGTATATATTTGGTGAAATTTGATATTTTATGTACAGTATAAAATATATGTTTGGTGAAATTTGATATTTTATGTACAGTATATGAGATATATTTGGTGAAAATTGATATTTTGTGTACAGTATATGAGATATATTTGGTGAAAATTGATATTTTATGTACAGTATATAATATATATTTGGTGAAATTTGACATTTTATGTACAGTATATAGTATACATGTGGTGAAATTCGATATTGTATTTACAGTATATAATATATATTTGGTGAAATTTGATATTTTATGTACAGTGTATAATATATATGAGGTGAAATTTGGTATTTTACATACAGTATATCATACATAATTGGTGTACTTTGATATTTTATGTACAGTATGTAAGATATATTTGGTGTACTTTCATATTTTATGTACAACATACAGTATATATTTGATGAAATTTGATAGTTTAAATACAGTATATAGTATATATTTGGCGAAATTTGATATTTTATCTACAGTACATAACATATATTTGGTGTGCTTTCATACTTTATGTACAGCATATAGTATATATTTGGTGAAATTTCATATTTTATGTAGAGTATACAGTATATATTTGGTGAAATTTGATTTTTTATGTACAGTATATGAGATATATTTGGTGAAATTTCATATTTTATGTACAGTATATAATATATGTTTGGTGTAGTTTGATATTTTAAGTACAGTATATAATATATACTCGGTGTTCTTTCATATTTAATGTACAGTATATAGTATATATTTGGTGAAATTTGATATTTTATGTACAGTATATCTTATATATTTGGTGTACTTTGATATTTTATGTACAGTATGTAATATATACTTGGAGAAATTTGATATTTTATGTACAGTATAAAATATATGTTTGGTGAAATTTGATATTTTACGTACAGTACATGAGATATATTTGGTGAAAATTGATATTTTGTGTACAGTATATGAGATATATTTGGTGAAAATTGATATTTTATGTACAGTATATAATATATATTTGGTGAAATTTGACATTTTATGTACAGTATATAGTATACATTTGGTGAAATTCGATATTGTATGTACAGTATATAATATATATTTGGTGAAATTTCATATTTTATGTACAGTGTATAATATATATGAGGTGAAATTTGGTATTTTACATACAGTATATCATACATAATTGGTGTACTTTGATATTTTATGTACAGTATGTAAGATATATTTGGTGGACTTTCATATTTTATGTACAACATATAGCATATATTTGATGAAGTTTGATAGTTTATGTACAGTATATAGTATATATTTGGCGAAATTTGAAATTTTATCTACAGTACATAACGTATATTTGGTGTGCTTTCATAATTTATGTACAGCATATAGTATATATTTGGTGAAATTTCATATTTTCTGTACAGTATACCGTATATATTTGGTGAAATTTGATATTTTATGTACAGTATATGAGATATATTTGGTGAAATTTCATATTTTATGTACAACATATAGTATATATTTGATGAAATTTGATAGTTTATGTACAGTATATAGTATATATTTGGCGAAATTTGAAATTTTATCTACAGTACATAACGTATATTTGGCGTGCTTTCATAATTTATGTACAGCATATAGTATATATTTGGTGAAATTTCATATTTTATGTACAGTATACAGTATATATTTGGTGAAATTTGATATTTTATGTACAGTATATGAGATATATTTGGTGAAATTTCATATTTTATGTACAGTATATAATATATATTTGGTGTAGTTTGATATTTTAAGTACAGTATATAATATATACTCGGTGTTCTTTCATATTTAATGTACAGTATATAGTATATATTTGGTGAAATTTGATATTTTATGTACGGCATATAATATATATTTGGTGTACTTTGATATCTTATGTACAGTATGTAATATAAACTTGGAGAAATTTGATATTTTATGTACAGTATAAAATATAATTTTGGTGAAATTTGATATTTTATGTACAGTACATAATATATATTTGTTGTACTTTGATATTTTATGTACAGTATATGAGATATATTTGGTGAAAATTGATATTTTATGTACAGTATATAATATATATCTGGTGAAATTTGACATTTTATGTACAGTATAGATTATACATTTGGTGAAATTCGATATTGTATGTACAGTATATAATATATAATTGGTGAAATTTGATATTTTATGTACAGTGTATAATATATATGAGGTGAAATTTGGTATTTTATATACAGTATATCATACATAATTGGTGTACTTTGATATTTTATGTATAGTATGTAAGATATATTTGGTGTACTTTCATATTTTATGTACAACATATAGTATATATTTGATGAAATTTGATAGTTTATGTACAGTATGTAGTATATATTTGGCGAAATTTGATATTTTATCTACAGTATATAACATATATTTGGTGTACTTTCATACTTTATGTACAGCATATAGTATATATTTGGTGAAATTTCATATTTTATGTACAGTATACAGTATATATTTGGTGAAATTAGATATTTTATGTACAGTATAAGAGATATACTTGGTGAAATTTCATATTTTATGTACAGTATATAATATATATTTGGTGTAGTTTGATATTTTAAGAACAGTATATAATATATACTCGGTGTTCTTTCATATTTAATGTACAGTATATAGTATATATTTGGTGAAATTTGATATTTTATGTACAGTATAAAATATATGTTTGGTGAAATTTGATATTTTATGTACAGTATATGAGATATATTTGGTGAAAATTGATATTTTGTGTACAGTATATGAGATATATTTGGTGAAAATTGATATTTTATGTACAGTATATAATATATATTTGGTGAAATTTGACATTTTATGTACAGTATATAGTATACATGTGGTGAAATTCGATATTGTATGTACAGTATATAATATATATTTGGTGAAATTTGATATTTTATGTACAGTGTATAATATATATGAGGTGAAATTTGGTATTTTACATACAGTATATCATACATAATTGGTGTACTTTGATATTTTATGTACAGTATGTAAGATATATTTGGTGTACTTTCATATTTTATGTACAACATACAGTATATATTTGATGAAATTTGATAGTTTAAATACAGTATATAGTATATATTTGGCGAAATTTGATATTTTATCTACAGTACATAACATATATTTGGTGTGCTTTCATATATTATGTACAGCATATAGTATATATTTGGTGAAATTTCATATTTTATGTAGAGTATACAGTATATATTTGGTGAAATTTGATTTTTTATGTACAGTATATGAGATATATTTGGTGAAATTTCATATTTTATGTACAGTATATAATATATGTTTGGTGTAGTTTGATATTTTAAGTACAGTATATAATATATACTCGGTGTTCTTTCATATTTAATGTACAGTATATAGTATATATTAGGTGAAATTTGATATTTTATGTACAGTATATCTTATATATTTGGTGTACTTTGATATTTTATGTACAGTATGTAATATATACTTAGAGAAATTTGATATTTTTTGTACAGTATAAAATATTTGTTTGGTGAAATTTGATATTTTATTTACAGTATATAATATATATTTGTTGTACTTTGATATTTTATGTACAGTATATGAGATATATTTGGTGAAAACTGATATTTTATGAACAGTATATAATATATATTTGGTGAAATTTGAACTTTTATGTACAGTATATAGTATACATTTGGTGAAATTCGACATTGTATGTACAGTATATAATATATATTTGGTGAACTTTGATATTTTATGTACAGTGTATAATATATACGAGTTGAAATTTGGTATTTTATATACAGTATATCATACATAATTGGTGTACTTTGATATTTTATGTACAGTATGTAAGATATATTTGGTGTACTTTCATATTTTATGTACATCATATAGTATATATTTGATGAAATTTGATAGTTTATGTACAGTATGTAGTATATATTTGGCGAAATTTGATATTTTATCTACAGTATATAACATATATTTGGTGTGCTTTCATACTTTATGTACAGCATATAGTATATATTTGGTGAAATTTCATATTTTATGTACAGTATACAGTATATATTTGGTGAAATTTGATATTTTATGTACAGTATATGAGATATACTTGGTGAAATTTCATATTTTATGTACAGTATATAATATATATTTGGTGTAGTTTGATATTTTAAGTACAGTATATAATATATAGTCGGTGTTCTTTCATATTTAATGTACAGTATATAGTATATATTTGGTGAAATTTGATATTTTATGTACAGTATATAATATATATTTGGTGTACTTTGATATTTTATGTACAGTATGTAATATATACTTGGAGAAATTTGATATTTTATGTACAGTATAAAATATATGTTTGGTGAAATTTGATATTTTACGTACAGTACATGAGATATATTTGGTGAAAATTGATATTTTGTGTACAGTATATGAGATATATTTGGTGAAAATTGATATTTTATGTACAGTATATAATATATATTTGGTGAAATTTGACATTTTATGTACAGTATATAGTATACATGTGGTGAAATTCGATATTGTATGTACAGTATATAATATATATTTGGTGAAATTTCATATTTTTTGTACAGTGTATAATATATATGAGGTGAAATTTGGTATTTTACATACAGTATATCATACATAATTGGTGTACTTTGATATTTTATGTACAGTATGTAAGATATATTTGGTGTACTTTCATATTTCATGTACAACATATAGTATATATTTGATGAAGTTTGATAGTTTATGTACAGTATATAGTATATATTTGGCGAAATTTGAAATTTTATCTACAGTACATAACGTATATTTGGTGTGCTTTCATAATTTATGTACAGCATATAGTATATATTTGGTGAAATTTCATATTTTCTGTACAGTATACCGTATATATTTGGTGAAATTTGATATTTTATGTACAGTATATGAGATATATTTGGTGAAATTTCATATTTTATGTACAACATATAGTATATATTTGATGAAATTTGATAGTTTATGTACAGTATATAGTATATATTTGGCGAAATTTGAAATTTTATCTACAGTACATAACGTATATTTGGCGTGCTTTCATAATTTATGTACAGCATATAGTATGTATTTGGTGAAATTTCATATTTTATGTACAGTATACAGTATATATTTGGTGAAATTTGATATTTTATGTACATTATATGAGATATATTTGGAGAAATTTCATATTTTATGTACAGTATATAATATATATTTGGTGTAGTTTCATATTTTAAGTACAGTATATAATATATACTCGGTGTTCTTTCATATTTAATGTACAGTATGTAGTATATATTTTGTGAAATTTGATATTTTATGTACGGCATATAATATATATTTGGTGTACTTTGATATCTTATGTACAGTATGTAATATAAACTTGGAGAAATTTGATATTTTATGTACAGTATAAAATATAATTTTGGTGAAATTTGATATTTTATGTACAGTACATAATATATATTTGTTCTACTTTGATATTTTATGTACAGTATATGAGATATATTTGGTGAAAATTGATATTTTATGTACAGTATATAATATATATCTGGTGAAATTTGACATTATATGTACAGTATATAGTATACATTTGGTGAAATTCGATATTGTATGTACAGTATATAATATATAATTGGTGAAATTTGATATTTTATGTACAGTGTATAATATATATGAGGTGAAATTTGGTATTTTATATACAGTATATCATACATAATTGGTGTACTTTGATATTTTATGTATAGTATGTAAGATATATTTGGTGTACTTTCATATTTTATGTACAACATATAGTATATATTTGATGAAATTTGATAGTTTATGTACAGTATATAGTATATATTTGGCGAAATTTGATATTTTATCTACAGTATATAACATATTTGGTGTACTTTCATACTTTATGTACAGCATATAGTATATATTTGTTGAAATTTCATATTTTATGTACAGTTTACAGTATATATTTGGTGAAATTAGATATTTTATGTACAGCATAAGAGATATACTTGGTGAAATTTCATATTTTATGTACAGTATATAATATATATTTGGTGTAGTTTGATATTTTAAGAACAGTATATAATATATACTTGGTGTTCTTTCATATTTAATGTACAGTATATAGTATATATTTGGTGAAATTTGATATTTTATGTACAGTATAAAATATAATTTTTGTGAAATTTGATATTTTATGTACAGTACATAATATATATTTGTTCTACTTTGATATTTTATGTACAGTATATGAGATATATTTGGTGAAAATTGATATTTTATGTACAGTATATAATATATATCTGGTGAAATTTGACATTTTATGTACAGTATATAGTATACATTTGGTGAAATTCGATATTGTTTGTACAGTATATAATATATAATTGGTGAAATTTGATATTTTATGTACAGTGTATAATATATATGAGGTGAAATTTGGTATTTTATATACAGTATATCATACATAATTGGTGTACTTTGATATTTTATGTATAGTATGTAAGATATATTTGGTGTACTTTCATATTTTATGTACAACATATAGTATATATTTGATGAAATTTGATAGTTTATGTACAGTATATAGTATATATTTGGCGAAATTTGATATTTTATCTACAGAATATAACATATATTTGGTGTACTTTCATACTTTATGTACAGCATATAGTATATATTTGGTGAAATTTCATATTTTATGTACAGTTTACAGTATATATTTGGTGAAATTAGATATTTTATGAACAGCATAAGAGATATACTTGGTGAAATTTCATATTTTATGTACAGTATATAATATATATTTGGTGTAGTTTGATATTTTAAGAACAGTATATAATATATACTCGGTGTTCTTTCATATTTAATGTACAGTATATAGTATATATTTGGTGAAATTTGATATTTTATGTACAGTATGTAATATATACTTTGAGAAATTTGATATTTTATGTACAGTATAAAATATATGTTTAGTGAAATTTGATACTTTATGTAAAGTATATGTGATATATTTGGGGAAAATTGATATTTTGTGTACAGTATATGAGATATATTTGGTGAAAATTGATATTTTATGTACAGTATATAATATATATTTGGTGAAATTTGACATTTTATGTACAGTATATAGTATACATGTGGTGAAATTCGATATTGTATGTACAGTATATAATATATATTTGGTGAAATTTGATATTTTATGTACAGTGTATAATATATATGAGGTGAAATTTGGTATTTTATATACAGTATATCATTCATAATTGGTGTACTTTGATATTTTATGTACAGTATGTAAGATATATTTGGTGTACTTGCATATTTTATGTACAACATATAGTATATATTTGATGAAATTTGATAGTTTATGTACAGTATATAGTATATATTTGGCGAAATTTGATATTTTATCTACAGTACATAACGTATATTTGGTGTGCTTTTATACTTTATGTACAGCATATAGTATATATTTGGTGAAATTTCATATTTTATGTACAGTATACAGTATATATTTGGTGAAATTTGATATTTTATGTACAGTATATGAGATATATTTGGTGAATTTTCATATTTTATGTACAGTATATAATATATGTTTGGTGTAGTTTGATATTTTAAGTACAGTATATAATATGTACTCGGTGTTCTTTCATATTTAATGTACAGTATATAGTATATATTTGGTGAAATGTGATATTTTATGTACAGTATATAATATATATTTGGTGTACTTTGATATTTTATGTACAGTATGTAATATATACTTGGAGAAATTTGATATTTTATGTACAGTATAAAATATATGTTTGGTGAAATTTGATATTTTACGTACAGTATATAATATATATTTGTTGTACTTTGATATTTTATGTACAGTATATGAGATATATTTGGTGAAAACTGATATTTTATGTACAGTATATAATATATATTTGGTGAAATTTGACCTTTTATGTACAGTATATAGTATACATTTGGTGAAATTCGACATTGTATGTACAGTATATAATATATATTTGGTGAACTTTGATATTTTATGTACAGTGTATAATATAGACGAGTGGAAATTTGGTATTTTATATACAGTATATCATACATAATTGGTGTACTTTGATATTTTATGTACAGTATGTAAGATATATTTGGTGTACTTTCATATTTTATGTACATCATATAGTATATATTTGATGAAATTTGATAGTTTATGTACAGTATGTAGTATATATTTGGCGAAATTTGATATTTTATCTACAGTATATAACATATATTTGGTGTGCTTTCATACTTTATGTACAGCATATAGTATATATTTGGTGAAATTTCATATTTTATGTACAGTATACAGTATATATTAGGTGAAATTTGATATTTTATGTACATTATATGAGATATATTTGGAGAAATTTCATATTTTATGTACAGTATATAATATATATTTGGTGTAGTTTCATATTTTAAGTACAGTATATAATATATACTCGGTGTTCTTTCATATTTAATGTACAGTATATAGTATATATTTGGTGAAATGTGATATTTTATGTACAGTATATAATATATATTTGGTGTACTTTGATATTTTATGTACAGTATGTAATATATACTTGGAGAAATTTGATATTTTATGTACAGTATAAAATATATGTTTGGTGAAATTTGATATTTTACGTACGGTATATAATATATATTTGTTGTACTTTGATATTTTATGTACAGTATATGAGATATATTTGGTGAAAACTGATATTTTATGTACAGTATATAATATATATTTGGTGAAATTTGACCTTTTATGTACAGTATATCGTATACATTTGGTGAAATTCGACATTGTATGTACAGTATATAATATATATTTGGTGAAATTTGATATTTTATGTACAGTGTATAATATATACGAGTTGAAATTTGGTATTTTATATACAGTATATCATACATAATTGGTGTACTTTGATATTTTATGTACAGTATGTAAGATATATTTAGTGTACTTTCATATTTTATGTACAACATATAGTATATATTTGATGAAATTTGATAGTTTATGTACAGTATGTAGTATATATTTGGCGAAATTTGATATTTTATCTACAGTATATAACATATATTTGGTGTGCTTTCATACTTTATGTACAGCATATAGTATATATTTGGTGAAATTTCATATTTTATGTACAGTATACAGTATATATTAGGTGAAATTTGATATTTTATGTACATTATATGAGATATATTTGGAGAAATTTCGTATTTTATGTACAGTATATAATATATATTTGGTGTAGTTTCATATTTTAAGTACAGTATATAATATATACTCGGTGTTCTTTCATATTTAATGTACAGTATGTAGTATATATTTGGTGAAATTTGATATTTTATGTACGGCATATAATATATATTTGGTGTACTTTGATATCTTATGTACAGTATGTAATATAAACTTGGAGAAATTTGATATTTTATGTACAGTATAAAATATAATTTTGGTGAAATTTGATATTTTATGTACAGTACATAATATATATTTGTTCTACTTTGATATTTTATGTACAGTATATGAGATATATTTGGTGAAAATTGATATTTTATGTACAGTATATAATATATATCTGGTGAAATTTGACATTATATGTACAGTATATAGTATACATTTGGTGAAATTCGATATTGTATGTACAGTATATAATATATAATTGGTGAAATTTGATATTTTATGTACAGTGTATAATATATATGAGGTGAAATTTGGTATTTTATATACAGTATATCATACATAATTGGTGTACTTTGATATTTTATGTATAGTATGTAAGATATATTTGGTGTACTTTCATATTTTATGTACAACATATAGTATATATTTGATGAAATTTGATAGTTTATGTACAGTATATAGTATATATTTGGCGAAATTTGATATTTTATCTACAGTACATAACATATATTTGGTGTGCTTTCATACTTTATCTACAGCATATAGTATATATTTGGTGAAATTTCATATTTTATGTACAGTATACAGTATATATTAGGTGAAATTTGATATTTTATGTACATTATAAGAGATATATTTGGAGAAATTTCATATTTTATGTACAGTATATAATATATATTTGGTGTAGTTTGATATTTTAAGTACAGTATATAATATATACTCGGTGTTCTTTCATATTTAATGTACAGTATATAGTATATATTTGGTGAAATTTGATATTTTATGTACAGTATATGAGATATATTTGGTGAAATTTCATATTTTATGTACAACATATAGTATATATTTGATGAAATTTGATAGTTTATTTACAGTATGTAGTATATTTTTGGCGAAATTTGATATTTTATCTACAGTATATAACATATATTTGGTGTGCTTTCATATGTTATGTACAGCATATAGTATATATTTGGTGAAATTTCATATTTTATGTACAGTATACAGTATATATTTGGTGAAATTTGATATTTTATGTACAGTATATGAGATATATTTGGTGAAATTTCATATTTTATGTACAACATATAGTATATATTTGATGAAATTTGATAGTTTATGTACAGTATATAGTATATATTTGGCGAAATTTGAAATTTTATCTACAGTACATAACGTATATTTGGCGTGCTTTCACAATTTATGTACAGCATATAGTATATATTTGGTGAAATTTCATATTTTATGTACAGTATACAGTATATATTAGGTGAAATTTGATATTTTATGTACATTATATGAGATATATTTGGAGAAATTTCATATTTTATGTACAGTATATAATATATATTTGGTGTAGTTTCATATTTTAAGTACAGTATATAATATATACTCGGTGTTCTTTCATATTTAATGTACAGTATATAGTATATATTTGGTGAAATGTGATATTTTATGTACAGTATATAATATATATTTGGTGTATTTTGATATTTTATGTACAGTATGTAATATATACTTGGAGAAATTTGATATTTTATGTACAGTATAAAATATATGTTTGGTGAAATTTGATATTTTACGTACGGTATATAATATATATTTGTTGTACTTTGATATTTTATGTACAGTATATGAGATATATTTGGTGAAAACTGATATTTTATGTACAGTATATAATATATATTTGGTGAAATTTGACCTTTTATGTACAGTATATAGTATACATTTGGTGAAATTCGACATTGTATGTACAGTATATAATATATATTTGGTGAAATTTGATATTTTATGTACAGTGTATAATATATACGAGTTGAAATTTGGTATTTTATATACAGTATATCATACATAATTGGTGTACTTTGATATTTTATGTACAGTATGTAAGATATATTTAGTGTACTTTCATATTTTATGTACAACATATAGTATATATTTGATGAAATTTGATAGTTTATGTACAGTATGTAGTATATATTTGGCGAAATTTGATATTTTATCTACAGTATATAACATATTTGGGGTGCTTTCATACTTTATGTACAGCATATAGTATATATTTGGTGAAATTTCATATTTTATGTACAGTATACAGTATATATTTGGTGAAATTTGATATTTTATGTACAGTATATGAGATATATTTGGTGAAATTTCATATTTTATGTACAGTATATAATATATATTTGGTGTAGTTTGATATTTTAAGTACAGTATATAATATATACTCGGTGTTCTTTCATATTTAATGTACAGTATGTAGTATATATTTGGTGAAATTTGATATTTTATGTACGGCATATAATATATATTTGGTGTACTTTGATATCTTATGTACAGTATGTAATATAAACTTGGAGAAATTTGATATTTTATGTACAGTATAAAATATAATTTTGGTGAAATTTGATATTTTATGTACAGTACATAATATATATTTGTTCTACTTTGATATTTTATGTACAGTATATGAGATATATTTGGTGAAAATTGATATTTTATGTAAAGTATATAATATATATCTGGTGAAATTTGACATTATATGTACAGTATATAGTATACATTTGGTGAAATTCGATATTGTATGTACAGTATATAATATATAATTGGTGAAATTTGATATTTTATGTACAGTGTATAATATATATGAGGTGAAATTTGGTATTTTATATACAGTATATCATACATAATTGGTGTACTTTGATATTTTATGTATAGTATGTAAGATATATTTGGTGTACTTTCATATTTTATGTACAACATATAGTATATATTTGATGAAATTTGATAGTTTATGTACAGTATATAGTATATATTTGGCGAAATTTGATATTTTATCTACAGTACATAACATATATTTGGTGTGCTTTCATACTTTATCTACAGCATATAGTATATATTTGGTGAAATTTCATATTTTATGTACAGTATACAGTATATATTAGGTGAAATTTGATATTTTATGTACATTATAAGAGATATATTTGGAGAAATTTCATATTTTATGTACAGTATATAATATATATTTGGTGTAGTTTGATATTTTAAGTACAGTATATAATATATACTCGGTGTTCTTTCATATTTAATGTACAGTATATACTATATATTTGGTGAAATTTGATATTTTATGTACAGTATATGAGATATATTTGGTGAAATTTCATATTTTATGTACAACATATAGTATATATTTGATGAAATTTGATAGTTTATTTACAGTATGTAGTATATTTTTGGCGAAATTTGATATTTTATCTACAGTATATAACATATATTTGGTGTGCTTTCATATGTTATGTACAGCATATAGTATATATTTGGTGAAATTTCATATTTTATGTACAGTATACAGTATATATTTGGTGAAATTTGATATTTTATGTACAGTATATGAGATATATTTGTTGAAATTTCATATTTTATGTACAACATATAGTATATATTTGATGAAATTTGATAGTTTATGTACAGTATATAGTATATATTTGGCGAAATTTGAAATTTTATCTACAGTACATAACGTATATTTGGCGTGCTTTCACAATTTATTTACAGCATATAGTATATATTTGGTGAAATTTCATATTTTATGTACAGTATACAGTATATATTAGGTGAAATTTGATATTTTATGTACATTATATGAGATATATTTGGAGAAATTTCATATTTTATGTACAGTATATAATATATATTTGGTGTAGTTTCATATTTTAAGTACAGTATATAATATATACTCAGTGTTCTTTCATATTTAATGTACAGTATATAGTATATATTTGGTGAAATGTGATATTTTATGTACAGTATATAATATATATTTGGTGTACTTTGATATTTTATGTACAGTATGTAATATATACTTGGAGAAATTTGATATTTTATGTACAGTATAAAATATATGTTTGGTGAAATTTGATATTTTACGTACGGTATATAATATATATTTGTTGTACTTTGATATTTTATGTACAGTATATGAGATATATTTGGTGAAAACTGATATTTTATGTACAGTATATAATATATATTTGGTGAAATTTGACCTTTTATGTACAGTATATAGTATACATTTGGTGAAATTCGACATTGTATGTACAGTATATAATATATATTTGGTGAAATTTGATATTTTATGTACAGTGTATAATATATACGAGTTGAAATTTGGTATTTTATATACAGTATATCATACATAATTGGTGTACTTTGATATTTTATGTACAGTATGTAAGATATATTTAGTGTACTTTCATATTTTATGTACAACATATAGTATATATTTGATGAAATTTGATAGTTTATGTACAGTATGTAGTATATATTTGGCGAAATTTGATATTTTATCTACAGTATATAACATATTTGGGGTGCTTTCATACTTTATGTACAGCATATAGTATATATTTGGTGAAATTTCATATTTTATGTACAGTATACAGTATATATTTGGTGAAATTTGATATTTTATGTACAGTATATGAGATATATTTGGTGAAATTTCATATTTTATGTACAGTATATAATATATATTTGGTGTAGTTTGATATTTTAAGTACAGTATATAATATATACTCGGTGTTCTTTCATATTTAATGTACAGTATGTAGTATATATTTGGTGAAATTTGATATTTTATGTACGGCATATAATATATATTTGGTGTACTTTGATATCTTATGTACAGTATGTAATATAAACTTGGAGAAATTTGATATTTTATGTACAGTATAAAATATAATTTTGGTGAAATTTGATATTTTATGTACAGTACATAATATATATTTGTTCTACTTTGATATTTTATGTACAGTATATGAGATATATTTGGTGAAAATTGATATTTTATGTAAAGTATATAATATATATCTGGTGAAATTTGACATTATATGTACAGTATATAGTATACATTTGGTGAAATTCGATATTGTATGTACAGTATATAATATATAATTGGTGAAATTTGATATTTTATGTACAGTGTATAATATATATGAGGTGAAATTTGGTATTTTATATACAGTATATCATACATAATTGGTGTACTTTGATATTTTATGTATAGTATGTAAGATATATTTGGTGTACTTTCATATTTTATGTACAACATATAGTATATATTTGATGAAATTTGATAGTTTATGTACAGTATATAGTATATATTTGGCGAAATTTGATATTTTATCTACAGTACATAACATATATTTGGTGTGCTTTCATACTTTATCTACAGCATATAGTATATATTTGGTGAAATTTCATATTTTATGTACAGTATACAGTATATATTAGGTGAAATTTGATATTTTATGTACATTATAAGAGATATATTTGGAGAAATTTCATATTTTATGTACAGTATATAATATATATTTGGTGTAGTTTGATATTTTAAGTACAGTATATAATATATACTCGGTGTTCTTTCATATTTAATGTACAGTATATACTATATATTTGGTGAAATTTGATATTTTATGTACAGTATATGAGATATATTTGGTGAAATTTCATATTTTATGTACAACATATAGTATATATTTGATGAAATTTGATAGTTTATTTACAGTATGTAGTATATTTTTGGCGAAATTTGATATTTTATCTACAGTATATAACATATATTTGGTGTGCTTTCATATGTTATGTACAGCATATAGTATATATTTGGTGAAATTTCATATTTTATGTACAGTATACAGTATATATTTGGTGAAATTTGATATTTTATGTACAGTATATGAGATATATTTGTTGAAATTTCATATTTTATGTACAACATATAGTATATATTTGATGAAATTTGATAGTTTATGTACAGTATATAGTATATATTTGGCGAAATTTGAAATTTTATCTACAGTACATAACGTATATTTGGCGTGCTTTCACAATTTATTTACAGCATATAGTATATATTTGGTGAAATTTCATATTTTATGTACAGTATACAGTATATATTAGGTGAAATTTGATATTTTATGTACATTATATGAGATATATTTGGAGAAATTTCATATTTTATGTACAGTATATAATATATATTTGGTGTAGTTTCATATTTTAAGTACAGTATATAATATATACTCAGTGTTCTTTCATATTTAATGTACAGTATATAGTATATATTTGGTGAAATGTGATATTTTATGTACAGTATATAATATATATTTGGTGTACTTTGATATTTTATGTACAGTATGTAATATATACTTGGAGAAATTTGATATTTTATGTACAGTATAAAATATATGTTTGGTGAAATTTGATATTTTACGTACGGTATATAATATATATTTGTTGTACTTTGATATTTTATGTACAGTATATGAGATATATTTGGTGAAAACTGATATTTTATGTACAGTATATAATATATATTTGGTGAAATTTGACCTTTTATGTACAGTATATAGTATACATTTGGTGAAATTCGACATTGTATGTACAGTATATAATATATATTTGGTGAAATTTGATATTTTATGTACAGTGTATAATATATACGAGTTGAAATTTGGTATTTTATATACAGTATATCATACATAATTGGTGTACTTTGATATTTTATGTACAGTATGTAAGATATATTTAGTGTACTTTCATATTTTATGTACAACATATAGTATATATTTGATGAAATTTGATAGTTTATGTACAGTATGTAGTATATATTTGGCGAAATTTGATATTTTATCTACAGTATATAACATATTTGGGGTGCTTTCATACTTTATGTACAGCATATAGTATATATTTGGTGAAATTTCATATTTTATGTACAGTATACAGTATATATTTGGTGAAATTTGATATTTTATGTACAGTATATGAGATATATTTGGTGAAATTTCATATTTTATGTACAGTATATAATATATATTTGGTGTAGTTTGATATTTTAAGTACAGTATATAATATATACTCGGTGTTCTTTCATATTTAATGTACAGTATGTAGTATATATTTGGTGAAATTTGATATTTTATGTACGGCATATAATATATATTTGGTGTACTTTGATATCTTATGTACAGTATGTAATATAAACTTGGAGAAATTTGATATTTTATGTACAGTATAAAATATAATTTTGGTGAAATTTGATATTTTATGTACAGTACATAATATATATTTGTTCTACTTTGATATTTTATGTACAGTATATGAGATATATTTGGTGAAAATTGATATTTTATGTACAGTATATAATATATATCTGGTGAAATTTGACATTATATGTACAGTATATAGTATACATTTGGTGAAATTCGACATTGTATGTACAGTATATAATATATATTTGGTGAAATTTGATATTTTATGTACAGTGTATAATATATACGAGTTGAAATTTGGTATTTTATATACAGTATATCATACATAATTGGTGTACTTTGATATTTTATGTACAGTATGTAAGATATATTTAGTGTACTTTCATATTTTATGTACAACATATAGTATATATTTGATGAAATTTGATAGTTTATGTACAGTATGTAGTATATATTTGGCGAAATTTGATATTTTATCTACAGTATATAACATATTTGGGGTGCTTTCATACTTTATGTACAGCATATAGTATATATTTGGTGAAATTTCATATTTTATGTACAGTATATAATATATATTTGGTGTAGTTTGATATTTTAAGTACAGTATATAATATATACTCGGTGTTCTTTCATATTTAATGTACAGTATGTAGTATATATTTGGTGAAATTTGATATTTTATGTACGGCATATAATATATATTTGGTGTACTTTGATATCTTATGTACAGTATGTAATATAAACTTGGAGAAATTTGATATTTTATGTACAGTATAAAATATAATTTTGGTGAAATTTGATATTTTATGTACAGTACATAATATATATTTGTTCTACTTTGATATTTTATGTACAGTATATGAGATATATTTGGTGAAAATTGATATTTTATGTACAGTATATAATATATATCTGGTGAAATTTGACATTATATGTACAGTATATAGTATACATTTGGTGAAATTCGATATTGTATGTACAGTATATAATATATAATTGGTGAAATTTGATATTTTATGTACAGTGTATAATATATATGAGGTGAAATTTGGTATTTTATATACAGTATATCATACATAATTGGTGTACTTTGATATTTTATGTATAGTATGTAAGATATATTTGGTGTACTTTCATATTTTATGTACAACATATAGTATATATTTGATGAAATTTGATAGTTTATGTACAGTATATAGTATATATTTGGCGAAATTTGATATTTTATCTACAGTACATAACATATATTTGGTGTACTTTCATACTTTATGTACAGCATATAGTATATATTTGGTGAAATTTCATATTTTATGTACAGTTTACAGTATATATTTGGTGAAATTAGATATTTTATGTACAGCATAAGAGATATACTTGGTGAAATTTCATATTTTATGTACAGTATATAATATATATTTGGTGTAGTTTGATATTTTAAGAACAGTATATAATATATACTTGGTGTTCTTTCATATTTAATGTACAGTATATAGTATATATTTGGTGAAATTTGATATTTTATGTACAGTATAAAATATAATTTTTGTGAAATTTGATATTTTATGTACAGTACATAATATATATTTGTTCTACTTTGATATTTTATGTACAGTATTTGAGATATATTTGGTGAAAATTGATATTTTATGTACAGTATATAATATATATCTGGTGAAATTTGACATTTTATGTACAGTATATAGTATACATTTGGTGAAATTCGATATTGTTTGTACAGTATATAATATATAATTGGTGAAATTTGATATTTTATGTACAGTGTATAATATATATGAGGTGAAATTTGGTATTTTATATACAGTATATCATACATAATTGGTGTACTTTGATATTTTATGTATAGTATGTAAGATATATTTGGTGTACTTTCATATTTTATGTACAACATATAGTATATATTTGATGAAATTTGATAGTTTATGTACAGTATGTAGTATATATTTGGCGAAATTTGATATTTTATCTACAGTATATAACATATATTTGGTGTACTTTCATACTTTATGTACAGCATATAGTATATATTTGGTGAAATTTCATATTTTATGTACAGTATACAGTATTTATTAGGTGAAATTTGATATTTTATGTACATTATATGAGATATATTTGGAGAAATTTCATATTTTATGTACAGTATATAATATATATTTGGTGTAGTTTCATATTTTAAGTACAGTATATAATATATACTCGGTGTTCTTTCATATTTAATGTACAGTATATAGTATATATTTGGTGAAATGTGATATTTTATGTACAGTATATAATATATATTTGGTGTACTTTGATATTTTATGTACAGTATGTAATATATACTTGGAGAAATTTGATATTTTATGTACAGTATAAAATATATGTTTGGTGAAATTTGATATTTTACGTACGGTATATAATATGTATTTGTTGTACTTTGATATTTTATGTACAGTATATGAGATATATTTGGTGAAAACTGATATTTTATGTACAGTATATAATATATATTTGGTGAAATTTGACCTTTTATGTACAGTATATAGTATACATTTGGTGAAATTCGACATTGTATGTACAGTATATAATATATATTTGGTGAAATTTGATATTTTATGTACAGTGTATAATATATACGAGTTGAAATTTGGTATTTTATATACAGTATATCATACATAATTGGTGTACTTTGATATTTTATGTACAGTATGTAAGATATATTTAGTGTACTTTCATATTTTATGTACAACATATATTATATATTTGATGAAATTTGATAGTTTATGTACAGTATGTAGTATATCTTTGGCGAAATTTGATATTTTATCTACAGTATATAACATATATTTGGTGTGCTTTCATACTTTAGGTACAGCATATAGTATATATTTGGTGAAATTTCATATTTTATGTACAGTATACAGTATATATTTGGTGAAATTTGATATTTTATGTACAGTATATGAGATATATTTGGTGAAATTTCATATTTTATGTACAGTATATAATATATATTTGGTGTAGTTTGATATTTTAAGTACAGTATATAATATATACTCGGTGTTCTTTCATATTTAATGTACAGTATGTAGTATATATTTGGTGAAATTTGATATTTTATGTATGGCATATAATATATATTTGGTGTACTTTGATATCTTATGTACAGTATGTAATATAAACTTGGAGAAATTTGATATTTTATGTACAGTATAAAATATAATTTTGGTGAAATTTGATATTTTATGCACAGTACATAATATATATTTGTTCTTCTTTGATATTTTATGTACAGTATATGAGATATATTTGGTGAAAATTGATATTTTATGTACAGTATATAATATATATCTGGTGAAATTTGACATTATATGTACAGTATATGGTATACATTTGGTGAAATTCGATATTGTATGTACAGTATATAATATATAATTGGTGAAATTTGATATTTTATGTACAGTGTATAATATATATGAGGTGAAATTTGGTATTTTATATACAGTATATCATACATAATTGGTGTACTTTGATATTTTATGTATAGTATGTAAGATATATTTTGTGTACTTTCATATTTTATGTACAACATATAGTATATATTTGATGAAATTTGATAGTTTATGTACAGTATATAGTATATATTTGGCGAAATTTGATATTTTATCTACAGTATATAACATATATTTGGTGTACTTTCATACTTTATGTACAGCATATAGTATATATTTGGTGAAATTTCATATTTTATGTACAGTTTACAGTATATATTTGGTGAAATTAGATATTTTATGAACAGCGTAAGAGATATACTTGGTGAAATTTCATATTTTATGTACAGTATATAATATATATTTGGTGTAGTTTGATATTTTAAGAACAGTATATAATATATACTCGGTGTTCTTTCATATTTAATGTACAGTATATAGTATATATTTGGTGAAATTTGATATTTTATGTACAGTATGTAATATAAACTTGGAGAAATTTGATATTTTATGTACAGTATAAAATATATGTTTGGTGAAATTTGATACTTTATGTAAAGTATATGTGATATATTTGGGGAAAATTGATATTTTGTGTACAGTATATGAGATATATTTGGTGAAAATTGATATTTTATGTACAGTATATAATATATATTTGGTGAAATTTGACATTTTATGTACAGTATATAGTATACATGTGGTGAAATTCGATATTGTATGTACAGTATATAATATATATTTGGTGAAATTTGATATTTTATGTACAGTGTATAATATATATGAGGTGAAATTTGGTATTTTATATACAGTATATCATACATAATTGGTGTACTTTGATATTTTATGTACAGTATGTAAGATATATTTGGTGTACTTGCATATTTTATGTACAACATATAGTATATATTTGATGAAATTTGATAGTTTATGTACAGTATATAGTATATATTTGGCGAAATTTGATATTTTATCTACAGTACTTACGTATATTTGGTGTGCTTTTATACTTTATGTACAGCATATAGTATATATTTGGTGAAATTTCATATTTTATGTACAGTATACAGTATATATTTGGTGAAATTTGATATTTTATGTACAGTATATGAGATATATTTGGTGAATTTTCATATTTTATGTACAGTATATAATATATGTTTGGTGTAGTTTGATATTTTAAGTACAGTACATAATATATACTCGGTGTTCTTTCATATTTAATGTACAGTATATAGTATATATTTGGTGAAATGTGATATTTTATGTACAGTATATAATATATATTTGGTGTACTTTGATATTTTATGTACAGTATGTAATATATACTTGGAGAAATTTGATATTTTATGTACAGTATAAAATATATGTTTGGTGAAATTTGATATTTTACGTACAGTATATAATATATATTTGTTGTACTTTGATATTTTATGTACAGTATATGAGATATATTTGGTGAAAACTGATATTTTATGTACAGTATATAATATATATTTGGTGAAATTTGACCTTTTATGTACAGTATATAGTATACATTTGGTGAAATTCGACATTGTATGTTCAGTATATAATATATATTTGGTGAAATTTGATATTTTATGTACAGTGTATAATATATACGAGTTGAAATTTGGTATTTTATATACAGTATATCATACATAATTGGTGTACTTTGATATTTTATGTACAGTATGTAAGATATATTTGGTGTACTTTCATATTTTATGTACATCATATAGTATATATTTGATGAAATTTGATAGTTTATGTACAGTATGTAGTATATATTTGGCGAAATTTGATATTTTATCTACAGTATATAACATATATTTGGTGTGCTTTCATACTTTATGTACAGCATATAGTATATATTTGGTGAAATTTCATATTTTATGTACAGTATACAGTATATATTTGGTGAAATTTGATATTTTATGTACAGTATATGAGATATATTTGGTGAAATTTCATATTTTATGTACAGTATATAATATATATTTGGTGTAGTTTGATATTTTAAGTACAGTATATAATATATACTCGGTGTTCTTTCATATTTAATGTACAGTATATAGTATATATTTGGTGAAATTTGATGTTTTATGTACGGCATATAATATATATTTGGTGTACTTTGATATCTTATGTACAGTATGTAATATAAACTTGGAGAAATTTGATATTTTATGTACAGTATAAAATATAATTTTGGTGAAATTTGATATTTTATGTACAGTACATAATATATATTTGTTCTACTTTGATATTTTATGTACAGTATATGAGATATATTTGGTGAAAATTGATATTTTATGTACAGTATATAATATATATCTGGTGAAATTTGACATTATATGTACAGTATATAGTATACATTTGGTGAAATTCGATATTGTATGTACAGTATATAATATATAATTGGTGAAATTTGATATTTTATGTACAGTGTATAATATATATGAGGTGAAATTTGGTATTTTATATACAGTATATCATACATAATTGGTGTACTTTGATATTTTATGTATAGTATGTAAGATATATTTGGTGTACTTTCATATTTTATGTACAACATATAGTATATATTTGATGAAATTTGATAGTTTATGTACAGTATATAGTATATATTTGGCGAAATTTGATATTTTATCTACAGTACATAACATATATTTGGTGTACTTTCATACTTTATGTACAGCATATAGTATATATTTGGTGAAATTTCATATTTTATGTACAGTTTACAGTATATATTTGGTGAAATTAGATATTTTATGTACAGCATAAGAGATATACTTGGTGAAATTTCATATTTTATGTACAGTATATAATATATATTTGGTGTAGTTTGATATTTTAAGAACAGTATATAATATATACTTGGTGTTCTTTCATATTTAATGTACAGTATATAGTATATATTTGGTGAAATTTGATATTTTATGTACAGTATAAAATATAATTTTTGTGAAATTTGATATTTTATGTACAGTACATAATATATATTTGTTCTACTTTGATATTTTATGTACAGTATATGAGATATATTTGGTGAAAATTGATATTTTATGTACAGTATATAATATATATCTGGTGAAATTTGACATTTTATGTACAGTATATAGTATACATTTGGTGAAATTCGATATTGTTTGTACAGTATATAATATATAATTGGTGAAATTTGATATTTTATGTACAGTGTATAATATATATGAGGTGAAATTTGGTATTTTATATACAGTATATCATACATAATTGGTGTACTTTGATATTTTATGTATAGTATGTAAGATATATTTGGTGTACTTTCATATTTTATGTACAACATATAGTATATATTTGATGAAATTTGATAGTTTATGTACAGTATGTAGTATATATTTGGCGAAATTTGATATTTTATCTACAGTATATAACATATATTTGGTGTACTTTCATACTTTATGTACAGCATATAGTATATATTTGGTGAAATTTCATATTTTATGTACAGTATACAGTATTTATTAGGTGAAATTTGATATTTTATGTACATTATATGAGATATATTTGGAGAAATTTCATATTTTATGTACAGTATATAATATATATTTGGTGTAGTTTCATATTTTAAGTACAGTATATAATATATACTCGGTGTTCTTTCATATTTAATGTACAGTATATAGTATATATTTGGTGAAATGTGATATTTTATGTACAGTATATAATATATATTTGGTGTACTTTGATATTTTATGTACAGTATGTAATATATACTTGGAGAAATTTGATATTTTATGTACAGTATAAAATATATGTTTGGTGAAATTTGATATTTTACGTACGGTATATAATATGTATTTGTTGTACTTTGATATTTTATGTACAGTATATGAGATATATTTGGTGAAAACTGATATTTTATGTACAGTATATAATATATATTTGGTGAAATTTGACCTTTTATGTACAGTATATAGTATACATTTGGTGAAATTCGACATTGTATGTACAGTATATAATATATATTTGGTGAAATTTGATATTTTATGTACAGTGTATAATATATACGAGTTGAAATTTGGTATTTTATATACAGTATATCATACATAATTGGTGTACTTTGATATTTTATGTACAGCATGTAAGATATATTTAGTGTACTTTCATATTTTATGTACAACATATATTATATATTTGATGAAATTTGATAGTTTATGTACAGTATGTAGTATATCTTTGGCGAAATTTGATATTTTATCTACAGTATATAACATATATTTGGTGTGCTTTCATACTTTAGGTACAGCATATAGTATATATTTGGTGAAATTTCATATTTTATGTACAGTATACAGTATATATTTGGTGAAATTTGATATTTTATGTACAGTATATGAGATATATTTGGTGAAATTTCATATTTTATGTACAGTATATAATATATATTTGGTGTAGTTTGATATTTTAAGTACAGTATATAATATATACTCGGTGTTCTTTCATATTTAATGTACAGTATGTAGTATATATTTGGTGAAATTTGATATTTTATGTATGGCATATAATATATATTTGGTGTACTTTGATATCTTATGTACAGTATGTAATATAAACTTGGAGAAATTTGATATTTTATGTACAGTATAAAATATAATTTTGGTGAAATTTGATATTTTATGCACAGTACATAATATATATTTGTTCTTCTTTGATATTTTATGTACAGTATATGAGATATATTTGGTGAAAATTGATATTTTATGTACAGTATATAATATATATCTGGTGAAATTTGACATTATATGTACAGTATATAGTATACATTTGGTGAAATTCGATATTGTATGTACAGTATATAATATATAATTGGTGAAATTTGATATTTTATGTACAGTGTATAATATATATGAGGTGAAATTTGGTATTTTATATACAGTATATCATACATAATTGGTGTACTTTGATATTTTATGTATAGTATGTAAGATATATTTTGTGTACTTTCATATTTTATGTACAACATATAGTATATATTTGATGAAATTTGATAGTTTATGTACAGTATATAGTATATATTTGGCGAAATTTGATATTTTATCTACAGTATATAACATATATTTGGTGTACTTTCATACTTTATGTACAGCATATAGTATATATTTGGTGAAATTTCATATTTTATGTACAGTTTACAGTATATATTTGGTGAAATTAGATATTTTATGAACAGCGTAAGAGATATACTTGGTGAAATTTCATATTTTATGTACAGTATATAATATATATTTGGTGTAGTTTGATATTTTAAGAACAGTATATAATATATACTCGGTGTTCTTTCATATTTAATGTACAGTATATAGTATATATTTGGTGAAATTTGATATTTTATGTACAGTATGTAATATAAACTTGGAGAAATTTGATATTTTATGTACAGTATAAAATATATGTTTGGTGAAATTTGATACTTTATGTAAAGTATATGTGATATATTTGGGGAAAATTGATATTTTGTGTACAGTATATGAGATATATTTGGTGAAAATTGATATTTTATGTACAGTATATAATATATATTTGGTGAAATTTGACATTTTATGTACAGTATATAGTATACATGTGGTGAAATTCGATATTGTATGTACAGTATATAATATATATTTGGTGAAATTTGATATTTTATGTACAGTGTATAATATATATGAGGTGAAATTTGGTATTTTATATACAGTATATCATACATAATTGGTGTACTTTGATATTTTATGTACAGTATGTAAGATATATTTGGTGTACTTGCATATTTTATGTACAACATATAGTATATATTTGATGTAATTTGATAGTTTATGTACAGTATATAGTATATATTTGGCGAAATTTGATATTTTATCTACAGTACTTACGTATATTTGGTGTGCTTTTATACTTTATGTACAGCATATAGTATATATTTGGTGAAATTTCATATTTTATGTACAGTATACAGTATATATTTGGTGAAATTTGATATTTTATGTACAGTATATGAGATATATTTGGTGAATTTTCATATTTTATGTACAGTATATAATATATGTTTGGTGTAGTTTGATATTTTAAGTACAGTACATAATATATACTCGGTGTTCTTTCATATTTAATGTACAGTATATAGTATATATTTGGTGAAATGTGATATTTTATGTACAGTATATAATATATATTTGGTGTACTTTGATATTTTATGTACAGTATGTAATATATACTTGGAGAAATTTGATATTTTATGTACAGTATAAAATATATGTTTGGTGAAATTTGATATTTTACGTACAGTATATAATATATATTTGTTGTACTTTGATATTTTATGTACAGTATATGAGATATATTTGGTGAAAACTGATATTTTATGTACAGTATATAATATATATTTGGTGAAATTTGACCTTTTATGTACAGTATATAGTATACATTTGGTGAAATTCGACATTGTATGTTCAGTATATAATATATATTTGGTGAAATTTGATATTTTATGTACAGTGTATAATATATACGAGTTGAAATTTGGTATTTTATATACAGTATATCATACATAATTGGTGTACTTTGATATTTTATGTACAGTATGTAAGATATATTTGGTGTACTTTCATATTTTATGTACATCATATAGTATATATTTGATGAAATTTGATAGTTTATGTACAGTATGTAGTATATATTTGGCGAAATTTGATATTTTATCTACAGTATATAACATATATTTGGTGTGCTTTCATACTTTATGTACAGCATATAGTATATATTTGGTGAAATTTCATATTTTATGTACAGTATACAGTATATATTTGGTGAAATTTGATATTTTATGTACAGTATATGAGATATATTTGGTGAAATTTCATATTTTATGTACAGTATATAATATATATTTGGTGTAGTTTGATATTTTAAGTACAGTATATAATATATACTCGGTGTTCTTTCATATTTAATGTACAGTATATAGTATATATTTGGTGAAATTTGATGTTTTATGTACGGCATATAATATATATTTGGTGTACTTTGATATCTTATGTACAGTATGTAATATAAACTTGGAGAAATTTGATATTTTATGTACAGTATAAAATATAATTTTGGTGAAATTTGATATTTTATGTACAGTACATAATATATATTTGTTCTACTTTGATATTTTATGTACAGTATGTGAGATATATTTGGTGAAAATTGATATTTTATGTACAGTATATAATATATATCTGGGGAAATTTGACATTTTATGTACAGTATATAGTATACATTTGGTGAAATTCGATATTGTATGTACAGTATATAATATATAATTGGTGAAATTTGATATTTTATGTACAGTGTATAATATATATGAGGTGAAATTTGGTATTTTATATACAGTATATCATACATAATTGGTGTACTTTGATATTTTATGTATAGTATTTAAGATATATTTGGTGAACTTTCATATTTTATGTACAACATATAGTATATATTTGATGAAATTTGATAGTTTATGTACAGTATATAGTATATATTTGGCTAAATTTGATATTTTATCTACAGTATATAACATATATTTGGTTTACTTTCATACTTTATGTACAGCATATAGTATATATTTGGTGAAATTTCATATTTTATGTACAGTTTACAGTATATATTTGGTGAAATTAGATATTTTATGTACAGCATAAGAGATATACTTGGTGAAATTTCATATTTTATGTACAGTATATAATATATATTTGGTGTAGTTTGATATTTTAAGAACAGTATATAATATATACTCGGTGTTCTTTCATATTTAATGTACAGTATATAGTATATATTTGGTGAAATTTGATATTTTATGTACAGTATAAAATATATGTTTGGTGAAATTTGATATTTTATGTACAGTATGTAATATATACTTGGAGAAATTTGATATTTTATGTACAGTATAAAATATATGTTTGGTGAAATTTGATATTTTATGTACAGTATATGAGATATATTTGGTGAAAATTGATATTTTGTGTACAGTATATGAGATATATTTGGTGAAAATTGATATTTTATGTACAGTATATAATATATATTTGGTGAAATTTGATATTTTATGTACAGTATATAGTATACATGTGGTGAAATTCGATATTGTATGTACAGTATATAATATATATTTGGTGAAATTTGATATTTTATGTACAGTGTATAATATATATGAGGTGAAATTTGGTATTTTATGTACAGTATATCATACATAATTGGTGTACTTTGATATTTTATGTACAGTATGTAAGATATATTTGGTGTACTTGCATATTTTATGTACAACATATAGTATATATTTGATGAAATTTGATAGTTTATGTACAGTATATAGTATATATTTGGCGAAATTTGATATTTTATCTACAGTACATAACGTATATTTGGTGTGCTTTTATACTTTATGTACAGCATATAGTATATATTTGGTGAAATTTCATATTTTATGTACAGTATACAGTATATATTTGGTGAAATTTGATATTTTATGTACAGTATATGAGATATATTTGGTGAATTTTCATATTTTATGTACAGTATATAATATATGTTTGGTGTAGTTTGATATTTTAAGTACAGTATGTAATATATACTCGGTGTTCTTTCATATTTAATGTACAGTATATAGTATATATTTGGTGAAATTTGAAATTTTAAGTACAGTATATAATATATATTTGGTGTACTTTGATATTTTATGTACAGTATGTAATATATACTTGGAGAAATTTGATATTTTATGTACAGTATAAAATATATGTTTGGTGAAATTTGATATTTTACGTACAGTATATAATATATATTTGTTGTACTTTGATATTTTATGTACAGTATATGAGATATATTTGGTGAAAACTGATATTTTATGTACAGTATATGATATATATTTGGTGAAATTTGACCTTTTATGTACAGTATATAGTATACATTTGGTGAAATTCGACATTGTATGTACAGTATATAATATATATTTGGTGAAATTTGATATTTTATGTACAGTGTATAATATATACGAGTTGAAATTTGGTATTTTATATACAGTATATCATACATAATTGGTGTACTTTGATATTTTATGTACAGTATGTAAGATATATTTGGTGTACTTTCATATTTTATGTACATCATATAGTATATATTTGATGAAAGTTGATAGTTTATGTACAGTATGTAGTATATATTTGGCGAAATTTGATATTTTATCTACAGTATATAACATATATTTGGTGTGCTTTCATACTTTATGTACAGCATATAGTATATATTTGGTGAAATTTCATATTTTATGTACAGTATACAGTATATATTTGGTGAAATTTGATATTTTATGTACAGTATATGAGATATATTTGGTGAAATTTCATATTTTATGTACAGTATATAATATATATTTGGTGTAGTTTGATATTTTAAGTACAGTATATAATATATACTCGGTGTTCTTTCATATTTAATGTTCAGTATATAGTATATATTTGGTGAAATTTGATATTTTATGTACGGCATATAATATATATTTGGTGTACTTTGATATCTTATGTACAGTATGTAATATAAACTTGGAGAAATTTGATATTTTATGTACAGTATAAAATATAACTTTGGTGAAATTTGATATTTTATGTACAGTACATAATATATATTTGTTGTACTTTGATATTTTATGTACAGTATATGAGATATATTTGGTGAAAATTGATATTTTATGTACAGTATATAATATATATCTGGTGAAATTTGACATTTTATGTACAGTATATATTATACATTTGGTGAAATTCGATATTGTATGTACAGTATATAATATATAATTGGTGAAATTTGATATTTTATGTACAGTGTATAATATATATGAGGTGAAATTTGGTATTTTATATACAGTATATCATACATAATTGGTGTACTTTGATATTTCATGTATAGTATGTAATATATATTTGGTGTACTTTCATATTTTATGTACAACATATAGTATATATTTGATGAAATTTGATAGTTTATGTACAGTATATAGTATATATTTGGCGAAATTTGATATTTTATCTACAGTATATAACATATATTTGGTGTACTTTCATACTTTATGTACAGCATATAGTATATATTTGGTGAAATTTCATATTTTATGTACAGTATACAGTATATATTTGGTGAAATTAGATATTTTATGTACAGTATAAGAGATATACTTGGTGAAATTTCATATTTTATGTACAGTATATAATATATATTTGGTGTAGTTTGATATTTTAAGAACAGTATATAATATATACTCGGTGTTCTTTCATATTTAATGTACAGTGTATAGTATATATTTGGTGAAATTTGATATTTTATGTACAGTATAAAATATATGTTTGGTGAAATTTGATATTTTATGTACAGTATGTAATATATACTTGGAGAAATTTGATATTTTATGTACAGTATAAAATATATGTTTGGTGAAATTTGATATTTTATGTACAGTATATGAGATATATTTGGTGAAAATTGATATTTTGTGTACAGTATATGAGATATATTTGGTGAAAATTGATATTTTATGTACAGTATATAATATATATTTGGTGAAATTTGACATTTTATGTACAGTATATAGTATACATGTGGTGAAATTCGATATTGTATGTACAGTATATAATATATATTTGGTGAAATTTGATATTTTACGTACAGTGTATAATATATATGAGGTGAAATTTGGTATTTTACATACAGTGTATCATAAATAATTGGTGTACTTTGATATTTTATGTACAGTATGTAAGATATATTTGGTGTACTTTCATATTTTATGTACAACATACAGTATATATTTGATGAAATTTGATAGTTTAAATACACTATATAGTATATATTTGGCGAAACTTGATATTTTATCTACAGTACATAACATATATTTGGTGTGCTTTCATACTTTATGTACAGCATATAGTATATATTTGGTGAAATTTCATATTTTATGAAGAGTATACAGTATATATTTGGTGAAATTTGATATTTTATGTACAGTATATGAGATATATTTGGTGAAATTTCATATTTTATGTACAGTATATAATATATGTTTGGTGTAGTTTGATATTTTAAGTACAGTATATAATATATACTCGGTGTTCTTTCATATTTAATGTACAGTATATAGTATATATTTGGTGAAATTTGATATTTTATGTACAGTATATCTTATATATTTGGTGTACTTTGATATTTTATGTACAGTATGTAATATATACTTGGAGAAATTTCATATTTTTTGTACAGTATAAAATATTTGTTTGGTGAAATTTGATATTTTATTTACAGTATATAATATATATTTGTTGTACTTTGATATTTTATGTACAGTATATGAGATATATTTGGTGAAAACTGATATTTTATGTACAGTATATAATATATATTTGGTGAAATTTGAACTTTTATGTACAGTATATAGTATACATTTTGTGAAATTCGACATTGTATGTACAGTATATAATATATATTTGGTTAACTTTGATATTTTATGTACAGTGTATAATATATACGAGTTGAAATTTGGTATTTTATATACAGTATATCATACATAATTGGTGTACTTTGATATTTTATGTACAGTATGTAAGATATATTTGGAGTACTTTCATATTTTATGTACATCATATAGTATATATTTGATGAAATTTGATAGTTTATGTACAGTATGTAGTATATATTTGGCGAAATTTGATATTTTATCTACAGTATATAACATATATTTGGTGTGCTTTCATACTTTATGTACAGCATATAGTATATATTTGGTGAAATTTCATATTTTATGTACAGTATACAGTATATATTTGGTGAAATTTGATATTTTATGTACAGTATATGAGATATATTTGGTGAAATTTCATATTTTATGTACAGTATATAATATATATTTGGTGTAGTTTGATATTTTAAATACAGTATATAATATATACTCGGTGTTCTTTCATATTTAATGTACAGTATATAGTATATATTTGGTGAAATTTGATATTTTATGTACAGTATATAATATATATTTGGTGTACTTTGATATTTTATGTACAGTATGTAATATATACTTGGAGAAATTTGATATTTTATGTACAGTATAAAATATATGTTTGGTGAAATTTGATATTTTACGTACAGTATATGAGATATATTTGGTGAAAATTGATATTTTGTGTACAGTATATGAGATATATTTGGTGAAAATTGATATTTTATGTACAGTATATAATATATATTTGGTGAAATTTGACATTTTATGTACAGTATATAGTATACATGTGGTGAAATTCGATATTGTATGTACAGTATATAATATATATTTGGTGAAATTTCATATTTTATGTACAGTGTATAATATATATGAGGTGAAATTTGGTATTTTACATACAGTATATCATACATAATTGGTGTACTTTGATATTTCATGTATAGTATGTAATATATATTTGGTGTACTTTCATATTTTATGTACAACATATAGTATATATTTGATGAAATTTGATAGTTTATGTACAGTATATAGTATATATTTGGCGAAATTTGATATTTTATCTACAGTACATGACGTATATTTGGTGTGCTTTCATAGTTTATGTACAGTATATAGTATATATTTGGCGAAATTTGATATTTTATCTTCAGTATATAACATATATTTGGTGTACTTTCATACTTTATGTACAGCATGTAGTATACATTTGGTGAAATTTCATATTTTCTGTACAGTATACCGTATATATTTGGTGAAATTTGATATTTTATGTACAGTATATGAGATATATTTGGTGAAATTTCATATTTTATGTACAGTATATAATATATACTTGGTGCAGTTTGATATTTTAAGTACAGTATATAATATATACTCAGTGTTCTTTCATATTTAATGTACAGTAACATAGTATATATTTGGAGAAATTTGATATTTTATGTACAGTATAAAATATAATTTTGGTGAAATTTGATATTTTATGTACAGTACATAATATATATTTGTTGTACTTTGGTATTTTGTGTACAGTATATGAGATATATTTGGTGAAATTTGACATTTTATGTACACTATATAGTATACATTTGGTGAAATTCGATATTGTATGTACAGTATATAATATATATTTGGTGAAATTTGATATTTTATGTACAGTGTATAATATATATGAGGTGAAATTCGGTATTTTACATACAGTATATCATACATAATTGGTGAATTTTGATATTTTATGTACAGTATGTAAGATATATTTGGTGTACTTTCATATTTTATGTAGAACATATAGTATATATTTGATGAAGTTTGATAGTTTATGTACAGTATATAGTATATATTTGGCGAAATTTGAAATTTTATCTACAGTACATAACGTATATTTGCTGTGCTTTCATAATTTATGTACAGCATATAGTATATATTTGGTGAAATTTCATATTTTATGTACAGTATACAGTATATATTTGGTGAAATTTGATATTTTATGTACAGTATATGAGATATATTTGGTGAAATTTCATATTTTATGTACAACATATAGTATATATTTGATGAAATTTGATAATTTATGTACAGTATATAGTATATATTTGGCGAAATTTGAAATTTTATCTACAGTACATAACGTATATTTGGCGTGCTTTCATAATTTATGTACAGCATATAGTATATATTTGGTGAAATTTCATATTTTATGTACAGTATACAGTATATATTTGGTGAAATTTGATATTTTATGTACAGTATATGAGATATATTTGGTGAAATTTCATATTTTATGTACAGTATATAATATATATTTGGTGTAGTTTGATATTTTAAGTACTGTATATAATATATACTCGGTGTTCTTTCATATTTAATGTACAGTATATAGTATATATTTGGTGAAATTTGATATTTTATGTACAGTATGTAATATATACTTTGAGAAATTTGATATTTTATGTACAGTATAAAATATATGTTTGGTGAAATTTGATACTTTGTGTAAAGTATATGTGATATATTTGGGGAAAATTGATATTTTGTGTACAGTATATGAGATATATTTGGTGAAAACTGATATTTTATGTACAGTATATAATACATATTTGGTGAAATTTGACATTTTATGTACAGTATATAGTATACATTTGGTGAAATTCGATATTGTATGTACAGTATATAATATATATTTGGTGAAATTTGATATTTTATGTACAGTGTATAATATATGTGAGTTGAAATTTGGTATTTTATATACAGTATATCATTCATAATTGGTGTACTTTGATATTTTTTGTACAGTATGTAAGTTATATTTGGTGTACTTTCATATTTTATGTACAACATATAGTATATATTTGATGAAATTTGATAGTTTATGTACAGTATGTAGCATATATTTGGCGAAATTTGATATTATATCTACAGTATATAACATATATTTCGTGTGCTTTCATACTTTATGTACAGCATATAGTATATATTTGGTGAAATTTCATATTTTATGTACAGCATACAGTATATATTTGGTGAAATTTGATATTTTATGTACATTATATGAGATATATTTGGTGAAATTTCATATTTTATGTACAGTATATAATATATATTTGGTGTAGTTTGATATTTTAAGAACAGTATATAATGTATACTTGGTGTTCTTTCATATTTAATGTACAGTATATTGTATATATTTGGTGAAATTTGATATTTTATGTATGGTATATAATATATATTTGGTGTACTTTGATATTTTATGTACAGTATGTAATATATACTTGGAGAAATTTGATATTTTATGTACAGTATAAAATATAATTTTGGTGAAATTTGATATTTTATGTACAGTACATAATATATATTTGTTGTACTTTGGTATTTTGTGTACAGTATATGAGATATATTTGGTGAAAATTGATATTACATGTACAGTATATAATATATATTTGGTGAAATTTGACATTTTATGTACAGTATATAGTATACATTTGGTGAAATTCGATATTGTATGTACAGTATATAATATATATTGGGTGAAATTTGATATTTTATGTACAGTGTATAATATATATGAGGTGTAATTTGGTATTTTACATACAGTATATCATACATAATTGGTGTACTTTGATATTTTATGTACAGTATGTAAGATATATTTGGTGTACTTTCATATTTTATGTACAACATATAGTATATATTTGATGAAGTTTGATAGTTTATGTACAGTATATAGTATATATTTGGCGAAATTTGATATTTTATCTACAGTACATAACATATATTTGGTGTGCTTTCATACTTTATGTACAGCATATAGTATATATTTGGTGAAATTTCATATTTTATGTACAGTATACAGTATATATTTGGTGAAATTTGATATTTTATGTACATTATATGAGATATATTTGGAGAAATTTCATATTTTATGTACAGTATATAATATATGTTTGGTGTAGTTTGATATTTTAAGTACAGTATATAATATATACTCGGTGTTCTTTCATATTTAATGTACAGTATATAGTATATATTTGGTGAAATTTGATATTTTGTGTACAGTATATAATATATATTTGGTGTACCTTGATATTTTATGTACAGTATGTGATATATACTTGGAGAAATTTGATATTTTATGTTCAGTATAAAATATATGTTTGGTGAAATTTGATATTTTATGTATAGAATATAATATATATTTGTTGTACTTTGATATTTTATGTACAGTATATGAGATATATTTGGTGAAAATTGATATTTTATGTACAGTATATAATATATATTTGGTGAAATTTGACCTTTTATGTACAGTATATAGTATACATTTGATGAAATTCGATATTGTATGTACAGTATATAATATATATTTGGTGAAATTTGATATTTCATGTACAGTGTATAATATATACGAGTTGAAATTTGGTATTTTATATACAGTATATCATACATAAATGGTGTACTTTGATATTTTATGTACAGTATGTAAGATATATTTGGTGTACTTTCATATTTTATGTAAATCATATAGTATATATTGGATGAAATTTGATAGTTTATGTACAGTATGTAGCATATATGTGGGGAAATTTGATATTTCATCTACAGTACATAACATATATTTGGTGTGCTTTCATACTTTATGTACAGCATATAGTATATATTTGGTGAAATTTCATATTTTATGTACAGCATACAGTATATATTTGGTGAAATTTGATATTTTATGTACATTATATGAGATATATTTGGTGAAATTTCATATTTTATGTACAGTATATAATATATATTTGGTGTAGTTTGATATTTTAAGTACAGTATATAATATATACTCGGTGTTCTTTCATATTTAATGTACAGTATATAGTATATATTTGGTGAAATTTGATATTTTATGTACAGTATATAATATATATTTGGTGTACTTTGATATTTTATGTACAGTATGTAATATATACTTGGAGAAATTTGATATTTTATGTACAGTATAAAATATAATTTTGGTGAAATTTGATATTTTATGTACAGTACATAATATATATTTGTTGTACTTTGGTATTTTGTGTACAGTATATGAGATATATTTGGTGAAAATTGATATTTTATGTACAGTATATAATATATATTTGGTGAAATTTGACATTTTATGTACAGTATATAGTATACATTTGGTGAAATTCGATATTGTATGTACAGTATATAATATATATTTGGTGAAATTTGACATTTTATGTACAGTATATAGTATACATTTGGTGAAATTCGATATTGTATGTACAGTATATAATATATATTTGGTGAAATTTGATATTTTATGTACAGTGTATAATATATATGAGGTGAAATTCGGTATTTTACATACATTATATCATACATAATTGGTGAACTTTGATATTTTATGTACAGTATGTAAGATATATTTGGTGTACTTTCATATTTTATGTACAACATATAGTATATATTTGATGAAGTTTGATAGTTTATGTACAGTATATAGTATATATTTGGCGAAATTTGAAATTTTATCTACAGTACATAACGTATATTTGGTGTGCTTTCATAATTTATGTACAGCATATAGTATATATTTGGTGAAATTTCATATTTTATGTACAGTATACAGTATATATTTGGTGAAATTTGATATTTTATGTACAGTATATGAGATATATTTGGTGAAATTTCATATTTTATGTACAACATATAGTATATATTTGATGAAATTTGATAATTTATGTACAGTATATAGTATATATTTGGCGAAATTTGAAATTTTATCTACAGTACATAACGTATATTTGGCGTGCTTTCATAATTTATGTACAGCATATAGTATATATTTGGTGAAATTTCATATTTTATGTACAGTATACAGTATATATTTGGTGAAATTTGATATTTTATGTACAGTATATGAGATATATTTGGTGAAATTTCATATTTTATGTACAACATATAGTATATATTTGATGAAATTTGATAATTTATGTACAGTATATAGTATATATTTGGCGAAATTTGAAATTTTATCTACAGTACATAACGTATATTTGGCGTGCTTTCATAATTTATGTACAGCATATAGTATATATTTGGTGAAATTTCATATTTTATGTACAGTATACAGTATATATTTGGTGAAATTTGATATTTTATGTACAGTATATGAGATATATTTGGTGAAATTTCATATTTTATGTACAGTATATAATATATATTTGGTGTAGTTTGATATTTTAAGTACAGTATATAATATATACTCGGTGTTCTTTCATATTTAATGTACAGTATATAGTATATATTTGGTGAAATTTGATATTCTATGTACAGTATGTAATATATACTTTGAGAAATTTGATATTTTATGTACAGTATAAAATATATGTTTGGTGAAATTTGATACTTTATGTAAAGTATATGTGATATATTTGGGGAAAATTGATATTTTGTGTACAGTATATGAGATATATTTGGTGAAAACTGATATTTTATGTACAGTATATAATACATATTTGGTGAAATTTGACATTTTATGTACAGTATATAGTATACATTTGGTGAAATTCGATATTGTATGTACAGTATATAATATATATTTGGTGAAATTTGATATTTTATGTACAGTGTATAATATATGTGAGTTGAAATTTGGTATTTTATATACAGTATATCATTCATAATTGGTGTACTTTGATATTTTATGTACAGTATGTAAGTTATATTTGGTGTACTTTCATATTTTATGTACAACATATAGTATATATTTGATGAAATTTGATAGTTTATGTACAGTATGTAGCATATATTTGGCGAAATTTGATATTATATCTACAGTATATAACATATATTTCGTGTGCTTTCATACTTTATGTACAGCATATAGTATATATTTGGTGAAATTTCATATTTTATGTACAGCATACAGTATATATTTGGTGAAATTTGATATTTTATGTACATTATATGAGATATATTTGGTGAAATTTCATATTTTATGTACAGTATATAATATATATTTGGTGTAGTTTGATATTTTAAGAACAGTATATAATGTATACTTGGTGTTCTTTCATATTTAATGTACAGTATATTGTATATATTTGGTGAAATTTGATATTTTATGTATGGTATATAATATATATTTGGTGTACTTTGATATTTTATGTACAGTATGTAATATATACTTGGAGAAATTTGATATTTTATGTACAGTATAAAATATAATTTTGGTGAAATTTGATATTTTATGTACAGTACATAATATATATTTGTTGTACTTTGGTATTTTGTGTACAGTATATGAGATATATTTGGTGAAAATTGATATTTCATGTACAGTATATAATATATATTTGGTGAAATTTGACATTTTATGTACAGTATATAGTATACATTTGGTGAAATTCGATATTGTATGTACAGTATATAATATATATTGGGTGGAATTTGATATTTTATGTACAGTGTATAATATATATGAGGTGAAATTTGGTATTTTACATACAGTATATCATACATAATTGGTGTACTTTGATATTTTATGTACAGTATGTAAGATATATTTGGTGTACTTTCATATTTTATGTACAACATATAGTATATATTTGATGAAGTTTGATAGTTTATGTACAGTATATAGTATATATTTGGCGAAATTTGATATTTTATCTACAGTACATAACATATATTTGGTGTGCTTTCATACTTTATGTACAGCATATAGTATATATTTGGTGAAATTTCATATTTTATGTACAGTATACAGTATATATTTGGTGAAATTTGATATTTTATGTACATTATATGAGATATATTTGGAGAAATTTCATATTTTATGTACAGTATATAATATATGTTTGGTGTAGTTTGATATTTTAAGTACAGTATATAATATATACTCGGTGTTCTTTCATATTTAATGTACAGTATATAGTATATATTTGGTGAAATTTGATATTTTGTGTACAGTATATAATATATATTTGGTGTACCTTGATATTTTATGTACAGTATGTGATATATACTTGGAGAAATTTGATATTTTATGTTCAGTATAAAATATATGTTTGGTGAAATTTGATATTTTATGTATAGTATATAATATATATTTGTTGTACTTTGATATTTTATGTACAGTATATGAGATATATTTGGTGAAAATTGATATTTTATGTACAGTATATAATATATATTTGGTGAAATTTGACCTTTTATGTACAGTATATAGTATACATTTGATGAAATTCGATATTGTATGTACAGTATATAATATATATTTGGTGAAATTTGATATTTCATGTACAGTGTATAATATATGTGAGTTGAAATTTGGTATTTTATATACAGTATATCATACATAAATGGTGTACTTTGATATTTTATGTACAGTATGTAAGATATATTTGGTGTACTTTCATATTTTATGTACATCATATAGTATATATTGGATGAAATTTGATAGGTTATGTACAGTATGTAGCATATATGTGGGGAAATTTGATATTTTATCTACAGTACATAACATATATTTGGTGTGCTTTCATACTTTATGTACAGCATATAGTATATATTTGGTGAAATTTCATATTTTATGTACAGCATACAGTATATATTTGGTGAAATTTGATATTTTATGTACATTATATGAGATATATTTGGTGAAATTTCATATTTTATGTACAGTATATAATATATATTTGGTGTAGTTTGATATTTTAAGTACAGTATATAATATATACTCGGTGTTCTTTCATATTTAATGTACAGTATATAGTATATATTTGGTGAAATTTGATATTTTATGTACAGTATATAATATATATTTGGTGTACTTTGATATTTTATGTACAGTATGTAATATATACTTGGAGAAATTTGATATTTTATGTACAGTATAAAATATAATTTTGGTGAAATTTGATATTTTATGTACAGTACATAATATATATTTGTTGTACTTTGGTATTTTGTGTACAGTATATGAGATATATTTGGTGAAAATTGATATTTTATGTACAGTATATAATATATATTTGGTGAAATTTGACATTTTATGTACAGTATATAGTATACATTTGGTGAAATTCGATATTGTATGTACAGTATATAATATATATTTGGTGAAATTTGATATTTTATGTACAGTGTATAATATATATGAGGTGAAATTCGGTATTTTACATACATTATATCATACATAATTGGTGAACTTTGATATTTTATGTATAGTATGTAAGATATATTTGGTGTACTTTCATATTTTATGTACAACATATAGTATATATTTGATGAAGTTTGATAGTTTATGTACAGTATATAGTATATATTTGGCGAAATTTGAAATTTTATCTACAGTACATAACGTATATTTGGTGTGCTTTCATAATTTATGTACAGCATATAGTATATATTTGGTGAAATTTCATATTTTATGTACAGTATACAGTATATATTTGGTGAAATTTGATATTTTATGTACAGTATATGAGATATATTTGGTGAAATTTCATATTTTATGTACAACATATAGTATATATTTGATGAAATTTGATAATTTATGTACAGTATATAGTATATATTTGGCGAAATTTGAAATTTTATCTACAGTACATAACGTATATTTGGCGTGCTTTCATAATTTATGTACAGCATATAGTATATATTTGGTGAAATTTCATATTTTATGTACAGTATACAGTATATATTTGGTGAAATTTGATATTTTATGTACAGTATATGAGATATATTTGGTGAAATTTCATATTTTATGTACAGTATATAATATATATTTGGTGTAGTTTGATATTTTAAGTACAGTATATAATATATACTCGGTGTTCTTTCATATTTAATGTACAGTATATAGTATATATTTGGTGAAATTTGATATTTTATGTACAGTATGTAATATATACTTTGAGAAATTTGATATTTTATGTACAGTATAAAATATATGTTTGGTGAAATTTGATACTTTATGTAAAGTATATGTGATATATTTGGGGAAAATTGATATTTTGTGTACAGTATATGAGATATATTTGGTGAAAACTGATATTTTATGTACAGTATATAATACATATTTGGTGAAATTTGACATTTTATGTACAGTATATAGTATACATTTGGTGAAATTCGATATTGTATGTACAGTATATAATATATATTTGGTGAAATTTGATATTTTATGTACAGTGTATAATATATGTGAGTTGAAATTTGGTATTTTATATACAGTATATCATACATAATTGGTGTACTTTGATATTTTATGTACAGTATGTAAGTTATATTTGGTGTACTTTCATATTTTATGTACAACATATAGTATATATTTGATGAAATTTGATAGTTTATGTACAGTATGTAGCATATATTTGGCGAAATTTGATATTATATCTACAGTATATAACATATATTTGGTGTGCTTTCATACTTTATGTACAGCATATAGTATATATTTGGTGAAATTTCATATTTTATGTACAGCATACAGTATATATTTGGTGAAATTTGATATTTTATGTACATTATATGAGATATATTTGGTGAAATTTCATATTTTATGTACAGTATATAATATATATTTGGTGTAGTTTGATATTTTAAGTACAGTATATAATGTATACTCGGTGGTCTTTCATATTTAATGTACAGTATATTGTATATATTTGGTGAAATTTGATATTTTATGTATGGTATATAATACATATTTGGTGTACTTTGATATTTTATGTACAGTATGTAATATATACTTGGAGAAATTTGATATTTTATGTACAGTATAAAATATAATTTTGGTGAAATTTGATATTTTATGTACAGTACATAATATATATTTGTTGTACTTTGGTATTTTTTGTACAGTATATGAGATATATTTTGTGAAAATTGATATTTTATGTACAGTATATAATATATATTTGGTGAAATTTGACATTTTATGTACAGTATATAGTATACATTTGGTGAAATTCGATATTGTATGTACAGTATATAATATATATTTGGTGAAATTTGATATTTTATGTACAGTGTATAATATATATGAGGTGAAATTTGGTATTTTACATACAGTATATCATACATAATTGGTGTACTTTGATATTTTATGTACAGTATGTAAGATATATTTGGTGTACTTTCATATTTTATGTACAACATATAGTATATATTTGATGAAGTTTGATAGTTTATGTACAGTATATAGTATATATTTGGCGAAATTTGATATTTTATCTACAGTACATAACATATATTTGGTGTGCTTTCATACTTTATGTACAGCATATAGTATATATTTGGTGAAATTTCATATTTTATGTACAGTGTACAGTATATATTTGGTGAAATTTGATATTTTATGTACATTATATGAGATATATTTGGAGAAATTTCATATTTTATGTACAGTATATAATATATATTTGGTGTAGTTTGATATTTTAAGTACAGTATATAATATATACTCGGTGTTCTTTCATATTTAATGTACAGTATATAGTATATATTTGGTGAAATTTGATATTTTATGCACAGTATATAATATATATTTGGTGTACTTTGATATTTTATGTACAGTATGTAATATATACTTGGAGAAATTTGATATTTTATGTTCAGTATAAAATACATGTTTGGTGAAATTTGATATTTTATGTACAGTACATAATATATATTTGTTGTACTTTGATATTTTGTGTACAGTATATGAGATATATTTGGTGAAAATTGATATTTTATGTACAGTATATAATATATATTTGGTGAAATTTGACATTTTATGTACAGTATATAGTATACATTTGGTGAAATTCGATATTGTATGTACAGTATATAATATATATTTGGTGAAATTTGATATTTTATGTACAGTGTATAATATATATGAGCTGAAATTTGGTATTTTACATACAGTATATCATACATAATTGGTGTACTTTGATATTTTATGTACAGTATGTAAGATATATTTGGTGTACTTTCATATTTTATGTACAACATATAGAATATATTTGATGAAATTTGATAGTTTATGTACAGAATACAGTATATATTTGGCGAAATTTGATATTTTATCTACAGTACATAACATATATTGGTGTGCTTTCATACTTTATCTACAGCATATAGTATATATTTGGTGAAATTTCATATTTTATGTACAGTATACAGTATATATTAGGTGAAATTTGATATTTTATGTACATTATATGAGATATATTCGGAGAAATTTCATATTTTATGTACAGTATATAATATATATTTGGTGTAGTTTGATATTTTAAGTACAGTATATAATATATACTCGGTGTTCTTTCATATTTAATGTACAGTATATAGTATATATTTGGTGAAATTTGATATTTTATGTACAGTATATAATATATATTTGGTGTACTTTGATATTTTATGTACAGTATGTAATATATACTTGGAGAAATTTGATATTTTATGTTCAGTATAAAATATATGTTTGGTGAAATTTGATATTTTATGTACAGTACATAATATATATTTGTTGTACTTTGATATTTTGTGTACAGTATATGAGATGTATTTGGTGAAAATTGATATTTTATGTACAGTATATAATATATATTTGGTGAAATTTGACATTTTATGTACAGTATATAGTATACATTTGGTGAAATTCGATATTGTATGTACAGTATATAATATATATTTGGTGAAATTTGATATTTTATGTACAGTGTATAATATATATGAGGTGAAATTTGGTATTTTACATACAGTATATCATACATAATTGGTGTACTTTGATAGTTTATGTACAGTACGTAAGATATATTTGGTGTACTTTCATATTTTATGTACAACATATAGTATATATTTGATGAAATTTGATAGTTTATGTACAGTATATAGTATATATTTGGGGAAATTTGAAATTTTATCTACAGTACATAACGTATATTTGGTGTGCTTTCATAATTTATGTACAGCATATAGTATATATTTGGTGAAATTTCATATTTTATGTACAGTATATAATATATATTTGGTGTAGTTTGATATTTTAAGTACAGTATATAATATATACTCGGTGTTCTTTCATATTTAATGTACAGTATATAGTATATATTTGGTGAAATTTGATATTTTATGTACAGTATGTAATATATACTTTGAGAAATTTGATATTTTATGTACAGTATAAAATATATGTTTGGAGAAATTTGATACTTTATGTAAAGTATATGTGATATATTTGGGGAAAATTGATATTTTGTGTACAGTATATGAGATATATTTGGTGAAAACTGATATTTTATGTACAGTATATAATATATATTTGGTGAAATTTGACATTTTATGTACAGTATATACTATACATTTGGTGAAATTTGGTATTGTATGTACAGTATATAATATATATTTGGTGAAATTTGATATTTTATGTACAGTGTATAATATATGTCAGTTGAAATTTGGTATTTTATATACAGTATATCATACATAATTGGTGTACTTTGATATTTTATGTACAGTATGTAAGTTATATTTGGTGTACTTTCATATTTTATGTACAACATATAGTATATATTTGATGAAATTTGATAGTTTATGTACAGTATGAAGCATATATTTGGCGAAATTTGATATTATATCTACAGTATATGACATATATTTGGTGTGCTTTCATACTTTATGTACAGCATATAGTATATATTTGGTGAAATTTCATATTTTATGTACAGCATACAGTATATATTTGGTGAAATTTGATATTTTATGTACAGTATATGAGATATATTTGGTGAAATTTCATATTTTATATACAGTATATAATATATATTTGGTGTAGTTTGATATTTTAAGTACAGTATATAATGTATACTCGGTGTTCTTTCATATTTAATGTACAGTATATTGTATATATTTGGTGAAATTTGATATTTTATGTATGGTATATAATATATATTTGGTGTACTTTGATATTTTATGTACAGTATGTAATATATACTTGGAGAAATTTGATATTTTATGTACAGTATAAAATATATGTTTGGTGAAATTTGATATTTTATGTACAGTACATAATATATATTTGTTGTACTTTGATATTTTGTGTACAGTATATGAGATATATTTGGTGAAAATTGATATTTTATGTACAGTATATAATATATATTTTGTGAAATTTGACCTTTTATGTACAGTATATAGTATACATTTGGTGAAATTCGATATTGTATGTACAGTATATAATATATATTTGGTGAAATTTGATATTTTATGTACAGTGTTTAATATATATGAGGTGAAATTTGGTATTTTATATACAGTATATCATACATAATTGGTGTACTTTGATATTTTATGTACAGTATGTAAGATATATTTGGTGTACTTTCATATTTTATGTACAACATATAGAATATATTTGATGAAATTTGATAGTTTATGTACAGTATATAGTATATATTTGGCGAAATTTGATATTTTATCTACAGTACATAACATATATTTGGTGTGCTTTCATACTTTATCTACAGCATATAGTATATATTTGGTGAAATTTCATATTTTATGTACAGTATACAGTATATATTAGGTGAAATTTGATATTTTATGTACATTATATGAGATATATTTGGAGAAATTTCATATTTTACGTACAGTATATAATATATATTTGGTGTAGTTTGATATTTTAAGTACAGTATATAATATATACTCGGTGTTCTTTCATGTTTAATGTACAGTATATAGTATATATTTGGTGAAATTTGATATTTTATGTATGGTATATAATATATATTTGGTGTACTTTGATATTTTAAGTACAGTATGTAATATATACTTGGAGAAATTTGATATTTTATGTACAGTATAAAATATATGTTTGGTGAAATTTGATATTTTATGTACAGTACATAATATATATTTGTTGTACTTTGATATTTTGTGTACAGTATATGAGATATATTTGGTGAAAACTGATATTTTATGTACAGTATATAATATATGTTTGGTGAAATTTGACATTTTATGCACAGTATATAGTATATATTTGGTGAATTTCGATATTGTATGTACAGTATATAATATATATTTGGTGAAATTTGATATTTTATGTACAGTGTATAATATATATGAGTTGAAATTTTGTATTTTATATACAGTATATCATACATAATTGGTGTACTTTGATATTTTATGTACAGTATGTAAGATATATTTGGTGTACTTTCATATTTTATGTACAACATATAGTATATATTTGATGAAATTTGATAGTTTATGTACAGTAAGTAGTATATATTTGGCGAAATTTGATATTTTATCTACAGTATATAACATATATTTGGTGTGCTTTCATATTTTATGTACAGCATATAGTATATATTTGGTGAAATTTCATATTTTATGTACAGTATACAGTATATATTTGGTGAAATTTGATATTTTATTTACATTATATGAGATATATTTGGTGAAATTTCATATTTTATGTACAGTATATAATATATATTTGGTGTAGTTTGATATTTTAAGTACAGTATATAATATATACTCGGTGTTCTTTCATATTTAATGTACAGTATATAGTATACATTTGGTGAAATTTGATATTTTATGTACGGTATATAATATATATTTGGTGTACTTTGATATTTTATGTACAGTACATAATATATATTTGTTGTACTTTGATATTTTATGTACAGTATATGAGATATATTTGGGGAAAATTGATATTTTATGTACATTATATAATATATATTTGGTGAAATTTGACATTTTATGTACAGTATATAGTTTACATTTGGTGAAATTCGATATTGTATTTACAGTATATAATATATAATTGGTGAAATTTGATATTTTATGTACAGTGTATAATATATATGAGGTGAAATTTGGTATTTTATATATAGTATATCAAATATAATTGGTGTACTTTGATATTTTATGTATAGTATGTAAGATATATTTGGTGTACTTTCATATTTTATGTACAACATATAGTATATATTTGATGAAATTTGATAGTTTATGTACAGTATATAGTATATAATTGGCGAAATTTGATATTTTATGTACAGTATAAGACATATACTTGGTGAAATTTCATATTTTATGTACAGTATATAATGTATATTTGGTGAAATTTGACCTTTTATGTACAGTATATAGTATACATTTGGTGAAATTCGATATTGTATGTACAGTATATAATATATATTTGGTGAAATTTGATATTTTATGTACAGTGTATAATATATATGAGGTGAAATTTGTTATTTTAGATACAGTACATCATACATAATTGGTGTACTTTGATATTTTATGTACAGTATGTAAGATATATTTGGTGTACTTTCATATTTTATGTACAACATATAGTATATATTTGATGAAATTTGATAGTTTATGTACAGTATATAGTATATATTTGGCGAAATTTGATATTTTATCTACAGTACATAACATATATTTGGTGTGCTTTCATACTTTATGTACAGCATATAGTATATATTTGGTGAAATTTCATATTTTATGTACAGTATACAGTATATATTAGGTGAAATTTGATATTTTATGCACATTATATGAGATATATTTGGAGAAATTTCATATTTTATGTACAGTATATAATATATATTTGGTGTAGTTTGATATTTTAAGTACAGTATATAATATATACTCGGTGTTCTTTCATATTTAATGTACAGTATATAGTATATATTTGGTGAAATTTGATATTTTATGTTCAGTATATAATATATATTTGGTGTACTTTGATATTTTATGTACAGTATGTAATATATACTTGGAGAAATTTGATATTTTATGTTCAGTATAAAATATATGTTTGGTGAAATTTGATATTTTATGTACAGTACATAATATATATTTGTTCTACTTTGATATTTTATGTACAGTATATGAGATATATTTGGTGAAAATTGATATTTTATGTACACTATATAATATATATTTGGTGAAATTTGACATTTTATGTACAGTATATAGTATACATTTGGTGAAATTCGATATTGTATGTACAGTATATAATATATATTTGGTGAAATTTGATATTTTATGTACAGTGTATAATATATATGAGGTGAAATTTGGTATTTTACATACAGTATATCATACATAATTGGTGTACTTTGATATTTTATGTACAGTATGTAAGATATATTTGGTGTATTTTCATATTTTATGTACAACATATAGTATATATTTGATGAAATTTGAAAGTTTATGTACAGTATATAGTATATATTTGGCGAAATTTGATATTTTATCTACAGTACATAACGTATATTTGGTGTGCTTTCATACTTTATGTACAGCATATAGTATATATTTGGTGAAATTTCATATTTTATGTACAGTATGCAGTATATATTTGGTGAAATTTGATATTTTATGTACAGTATATGAGATATATTTGGTGAAATTTCATATTTTATGTACAGTATATAATATATATTTGGTGTAGTTTGATATTTTAAGTACAGTATATAATATATACTCGGTGTTCTTTCATATTTAATGTACAGTATATAGTATATATTTGGTGAAATTTGATATTTTATGTACAGTATATAATATATATTTGGTGTACTTTGATATTTTATGTACAGTATGTAATATATTCTTGGAGAAATTTGATATTTTATGTACAGTATAAAATATATGTTTGGTGAAATTTGATATTTTATGTACAGTATATAATATATATTTGTTGTACTTTGATATTTTGTGTACAGTATATGAGATATATTTGGTGAAAACTGATATTTTATGTACAGTATATAATATATATTTGGTGAAATTTGACATTTTATGCACAGTATATAGTATACATTTGGTGAATTTCGATATTGTATGTACAGTATATAATATATATTTGGTGAAATTTGATATTTTATGTACAGTGTATAATATATATGAGTTGAAATTTGGTATTTTATATACAGTATATCAAATATAATTGGTGTACTTTGATATTTTATGTATAGTATGTAAGATATATTTGGTGTACTTTCATATTTTATGTACAACATATAGTATATATTTGATGAAATTTGATAGTTTATGTACAGTATATCGTATATAATTGGCGAAATTTGATATTTTATGTACAGTATAAGAGATAAACTTGGTGAAATTTCATATTTTATGTACAGTATATAATATATATTTAGTGTAGTTTGATATTTTAAGAACAGTATATTATATATACTCGGTGTTCTTTCATATTTAATGTACAGTATATAGTATATATTTGGTGAAATTTGATATTTTATGTACAGTATAAAATGTATGTTTGGTGAAATTTGATATTTTATGTACAGTATGTAATATATACTTGGAGAAATTTGATATTTTATGTACAGTATAAAATATATGTTTGGTGAAATTTGATATTTTATGTACAGTATATGAGATATATTTGGTGAAAATTGATATTTTGTGTACAGTATATGAGATATATTTGGTGAAAATTGATATTTTTTTTACAGTATATAATATATATTTGGTGAAATTTGTCATTTTATGTACAGTATATAGTATACATTTGGTGAAATTCGATATTGTATGTACAGTATATAATATATAATTGGTGAAATTTGATATTTTATGTACAGTGTATAATGTATATGAGGTGAAATTTGGTATTTTATATACTGTATATCATACATAATTGGTGTACTTTGATATTTTATGTACAGTATGTAAGATATATTTGGTGTACTTTCATATTTTATGTACAACATATAGTATATATTTGATGAAATTTGGTAGTTTATGTACAGTATATAGTATATATTTGGCGAAATTTGATATTTTATATACAGTATATAACATATATTTGGTGTACTTTCAAACTTTATGTACAGCATATAGTATATATTTAGTGAAATTTCATATTTTATGTACAGTATAGAGTATATATTTGGTGAAATTTGATATTTTATGTACAGTATATGAGATATATTTGGTGAAATTTGATATTTTATGTACAGTATATAATATATATTTGGTGCAGTTTGATATTATAAGTACAGTATATAATATATACTCAGTGTTCTTTCATATTTAATGTACAGTACATAGTATATATTTGGTGAAATTTGATATTTTATGTACAGTATATAATATATATTTTGTGAAATTTGACATTTAATGTACAGTATATAGTATACATTTGGTGAAATTCGATATTGTATGTACAGTATATAATATATATTTGGTGAAATTTGATATTTTATGTACAGTATATCAGATATGTTTGGTGAAATTTCAAATTTTATGTACAGTATATAATATATATTTGGTGTAGTTTGATATTTTAAGTACAGTATATAATATATATTCGGTGTTCTTTCATATTTAATGTGCAGTATATAGTATATATTTGGTGAAATTTGATATTTTGTGTACAGTATATAATATATATTTGTTGTACTTTGATATTTTATGTACAGTATATGAGATATATTTGGGGAAAATTGATATTTTATGTACGGTATATAATATATATTTGGTGAAATTTGACATTTTATGCACAGTATATAGTATACATTTGGTGAAATTCGATATTTTATGTACAGTATATAATATATATATGGTGAAATTTGATATTTTATGTACAGTGTATAATATATATGAGGTGAAATTTGGTATTTTATATAATGTATATCATACATAATTGGTGTACTTTGATATTTCATGTACAGTATGTAAGATATATTTGGTGTACTTTCATATTTTATGTATAACATATAGTATATATTTGGTGAAATTTGATATTTTATGTACAGTATATGAGATATATTTGGTGAAATTTCATATTTTATGTGCAGTATAAAATATATATTTGGTGTAGTTTGGTATTTTAAGTACAGTATATAATATATACTCGGTGTTCTTTCATATTTAATGTACAGTATATAGTATATATTTGGTGAAATTTGATATTTTATGTACAGTATAAAATATATGTTTGGTGAAATTTGATATTTTATGTACAGTATGTAATATATACTTGGAGAAATTTGATATTTTATGTACAGTATAAAATATATGTTTGGTGAAATTTGATATTTTATGTACAGTATAAGAGATATATTTGGTGAAAATTGATATTTTGTGTACAGTATATGAGATATATTTGGTGAAAATTGATATTTTATGTACAGTATGTAATATATATTTGGTGAAATTTGACATTTTATGTACAGTATATAGTATACATGTGGTGAAATTCGATATTGTATGTACAGTATATAATATATATTTGGTGAAATTTGATATTTTATGTACAGTGTATAATGTATATGAGGTGAAATTTGGTATTTTATATACAGTATATCATACATAATTGGTGTACTTTGATATTTTATGTACAGTATGTTAGATATATTTGGTGTACTTTCATATTTTATGTACAACATATAGTATATATTTGATGAAATTTGATAGTTTATGTACAGAATATAGTATATATTTGGCGAAATTTGATATTTTATCTACAGTATATAACATATATTTGGTGTACTTTCATACTTTATGTACAGCATATAGTATATATTTGGTGAAATTTCATATTTTATGTACAGTATACTGTATATATTTGGTGAAATTTGATATTTTATGTACAGTATATGAGATATATTTGGTGAAATTTCATATTTTATGTACAGTATATAATATATATTTGGTGTAGTTTGATATTTTAAGTACAGTATATAATATATCCTCGGTGTTCTTTCATATTTAATGTACAGTATATAGTATATATTTGGTGAAATTTGATATTTTATGTACAGTATAAAATATATGTTTGGTGAAATTTGATATTTTATGTACAGTATGTAATATATACTTGGAGAAATTTGATATTTTATGTACAGAATAAAATATATGTTTGGTGAAATTTGATATTTTATGTACAGTATATGAGATATATTTGGTGAAAATTGATATTTTGTGTACAGTATATGAGATATATTTGGTGAAAATTGATATTATTTTTACAGTATATAATATATATTTGGTGAAATTTGATATTTTATGTACAGTATATAGTTTACATTTGGTGAAATTCGATATTGTATGTACAGTATATTATATATATTTGGTGAAATTTGATATTTTATGTACAGTGTATAATGTATATGAGGAGAAATTTGGTATTTTATATACAGTATATCATACATAATTGGTGTACTTTGATATTTTATGTACGGTATGTAAGATATATTTGGTGTACTTTCATATTTTATGTACAACATATAGTATATATTTGATGAAATTTGATAGTTTATGCACAGTATATAGTACATATTTGGCGAAATTTGATATTTTATCTACAGTATATAACATATATTTGGTGTACTTTCATACTTTATGTACAGCATATAGTATATATTTGGCGAAATTTCATATTTTATGTACAGTGTACAGTATATATTTGGTGAAATTTGATATTTTATGTACAGTATATGAGATATATTTGGTGAAATTTGATATTTTATGTACAGTATATAATATATACTTGGTGCAGTTTGATATTTTAAGTACAGTATATAATATATACTAAGTGTTCTTTCATATTTAATGTACAGTAACATAGTATATATTTGGTGAAATTTGATATTTTATGTACAGTATATAATATATATTTGGTGAAATTTGACATTTAATGTACAGTATATAGTATGCATTTGGTGAAATTCGATATTGTATGTACAGTATATAATATATATTTGGTGAAATTTGATATTTTATGTACAGTATATGAGATATGTTTGGTGAAATTTCATATTTTATGTACAGTATATAATATATATTTGGTGTAGTTTGATATTTTAAGTACAGTATATAATATATATTTGTTGTACTTTGATATTTTATGTACAGTATGTAATATATAATTGGAGAAATTTGATATTTTATGTTCAGTATAAAATATATGTTTGGTGAAATTTGATATTTTATGTACAGTATATAATATATATTTGTTGTACTTGGACATTTTGTGTACATTATATGAGATAAATTTGGTGAAAATTGATATTTTATGTACAGTATATAATATATATTTGGTGAAATTTGACATTTTATGTACAGTATATAGTATACATTTGGTGAAATTCGATATTGTATGTACAGTATATAATATATATTTGGTGAAATTTGATATTTTATATACAGTGTATAATATATATGAGGTGAAATTTGGTATTTTACATACAGTATATCATACATAATTGGTGTACTTTGATATTTTATGTACAGTATGTAACATATATTTGGTGTACTTTCATATTTTATGTACAACATATAGTATATATTTGATGAAATTTGATAGTTTATGTATAGTATATAGTATTTATTTGGCGAAATTTGATATTTTATCTACAGTACATAACGTATGTTTGGTGTGCTTTCATACTTTATGTACAGCATATAGTATATATTTGGTGAAATTTCATATTTTATGTACAGTATACAGTATATATTTGGTGAAATTAGATATTTTATGTACAGTATATGAGATATATTTGGTGAAATTTCATATTTTATGTGCAGTATATAATATATATTTGGTGTAGTTTGATATTTTAAGTACAGTATATAATATATACTCGGTGTTCTTTCATATTTAATGTACAGTATATAGTATATATTTGGTGAAATTTGATATTTTATGTACAGTATAAAATATATGTTGGTTGAAATTTGATATTTTATGTACGGTATGTAATATATACTTGGAGAAATTTGATATTTTATGTACAGTATAAAATATATGTTTGGTGAAATTTGATATTTTATGTACAGTATATGAGATATATTTGGTGAAAATTGATATTTTATGTACAGTATATAATATATATTTGGTGAAATTTGACATTCTATGTACAGTATATAGTATACATTTGGTGAAATTCGATATTGTATGTACAGTATATAATATATAATTGGTGAAATTTGATATTTTATGTACAGTGTATAACATATATGAGGTGAAATTTGGTATTTTATATACAGTATATCATACATAATTGGTGTACTTTGATATTTTATTTACAGTATGTAAGATATTTGGTGTACTTTCATATTTTATGTACAACATATAGTATATATTTGATGAACTTTGATAGTTTATGTACAGTATATAGTATATATTTGGCGAAATTTGATATTTTATCTACAGTATATAACATGTATTTGGTGTACTTTCATATTTTATGTACAGCATATAGTATATATTTGGTGAAATTTCATATTTTATGTACAGTATACAGTATATATTTGGTGAAATTTGATATTTTATGTTCAGTATATGAGATATATTTGGTGAAATTTCATATTTTATGTACAGTATATAATATATATTTGGTGAAATTTGACATTTTATGTACAGTATATAGTATACATTTGGTGAAATTCGATATTGTATGTACAGTATATAATATATATTTGGTGAAATTTCATATTTTATGTACAGTGTATAATATATATGAGGTGAAATTTGGTATTTTATATACAGTATATCATATAAAATTGGTGTACTTTGATATTTTATGTACAGTATGTAAGATATATTTGGTGTACTTTCATATTTTATGTACAACATATAGTATATATTTGATGAAATTTGATTGTTTATGTACAGTATATAGTATATATTTGGCGAAATTTGATATTTTATCTTAAGTATGTAACATATATTTGGTGTACTTTCATACTTTATGTACAGCATGTAGCATACATTTGGTGAAATTTCATATTTTATGTACAGTATACCGTATATATTTGGTGAAATTTGATATTTTATGTGCAGTATATGAGATATATTTGGTGAAATTTCATATTTTATGTACAGTATATAATATATATTTGGTGTAGTTTGATATTTTAAGTACAGTATATAATATATACTCGGTGTTCTTTCATATTTAATGTACAGTATATAGTATATATTTGGTGAAATTTGATATTTTATGTACAGTATATAATATATATTTGGTGTACCTTGATATTTTATGTACAGTATGTGATATATACTTGGAGAAATTTGATATTTTATGTACAGTATAAAATATATGTTTGGTGAAATTTGATATTTTATGTATAGTATAAAATATATATTTGTTGTACTTTGATATTTTATGTACAGTATAAGAGATATATTTGGTGAAAATTGATATTTTATGTACAGTATATGAGATATATTTGGAGAAATTTCATATATTATGTACAGTATATAATATATATTTGGTGTAGTTTGATATTTTAAGTACAGTATATAATATATACTCGGTGTTCTTTCATATTTAATGTGCAGTATATAGTATAAATTTGGTGAAATTTGACATTTTATGTACAGTATATAGTATACATTTGGTGAAATTCGATATTGTATGTACAGTATATAATATATATTTGGTGAAATTTGATATTTTATGTACAGTGTATAATATATATGAGGTGAAATTTGGTATTTTATATACAGTATATCATACATAATTGGTGTACTTTGATATTTTATGTACAGTATGTAAGATATATTTGGTGTACTTTCATATTTTATGTACAACATATAGTATATATTTGATGAAATTTGATAGTTTATGTACAGTATATAGTATATATTTGGCGAAATTTGATATTTTGTCTACAGTACATAACATATATTTGGTGTGCTTTCATACTTTATCTACAGCATATAGTATATATTTGGTGAACTTTCATATTTTATGTACAGTATACAGTATATATTAGGTGAAATTTGATATTTTTGTACAGTATATGAGATATATTTGGAGAAATTTCATATTTTATGTACAGTATATAATATATATTTGGTATAGTTTGATATTTTAAGTACAGTGTATAATATATACTCGGTGTTCTTTCATATTTAATGTGCAGTATATAGTATATATTTGGTGAAATTTGATATTTTTTGTACAGTATATAATATATATTTGGTGTACTTTGATATTTTATGTACAGTATGTAATATATACTTGGAGAAATTTGATATTTTATGTTCAGTATAAAATATATGTTTGGTGAAATTTGATATTTTATGTACAGTACATAATATATATTTGTTGTACTTTGATATTTTGTGTACATTATATGAGATATATTTGGTGAAAATTGATATTTTATGTACAGTATATAATATATATTTGGTGAAATTTGACATTTTATGTACAGTATATAGTATACATTTGGTGAAATTCGATATTGTATGTACAGTATATAATATATATTTGGTGAAATTTGATATTTTATGTACAGTGTATAATATATATGAGGTGAAATTTGGTATTTTACATACAGTATATCATACATAATTGGTGTACTTTGATATTTTATGTACAGTATGTAAGATATATTTGGTGTACTTTCATATTTTATGTACAACATATAGTATATATTTGATGAAATTTGATAGTTTATGTACAGTATATAGTATATATTTGGCGAAATTTGATATTTTATCTACAGTACATAACGTATATTTGGTGTGCTTTCATACTTTATGTACAGCATATAGTATATATTTGGTGAAATTTCATATTTTATGTACAGTATACAGTATATATTAGGTGAAATTTGACATTTTATGTACAGTTAATGAGATATATTTGGTGAAATTTCATAGTTTATGTACAGTATATAATATATATTTGGTGTAGTTTGATATTTTAAGTACAGTATATAATATATACTCGGTGTTCTTTCATATTTAATGTACAGTATATAGTATATATTTGGTGAAATTTGATATTTTATGTACGGTATATAATATATATTTGGTGTACTTTGATATTTTATGTACAGTATGTAATATATACTTGGAGAAATTTGATAATTTATGTACAGTATAAAATATAATTTTGGTGAAATTTGATATTTTATGTACAGTATATAATATATATTTGTTGTACTTTGATATTTTATGTACTGTATATGAGATATATTTGGGGAAAATTGATATTTTATGTACAGTATATAATATATATTTGGTGAAATTTGACATTTTATGTACAGTATATACTATACATTTGGTGAAATTCGATATTGTATGTACAGTATATAATATATAATTGGTGAAATTTGATATTTTATGTACAGTGTATAATATATATGAGGTGAAATTTGGTATTTTATATACAGTATATCATACATAATTGGTGTACTTTGATATTTTATGTATAGTATGTAAGATATATTTGGTGTACTTTCATATTTTATGTACAACATATAGTATATATTTGATGAAATTTGATAGTTTATGTACAGTATATAGTATATATTTGGCGAAACTTGATATTTTATCTAAAGTATATAACATATATTTGGTGTACCTTCATACTTTATGTACAACATATAGTATATATTTGGTGAAATTTCATATTTTATGTACAGTATACAGTATATATTTGGTGAAATTAGATATTTTATGTACAGTATAAGAGATATACTTGGTGAAATTTCATATTTTATGTACAGTATATAATATATATTTGGTGTAGTTTGATATTTTAAGAACAGTATATAATATATACTCGGTGTTCTTTCATATTTAATGTACAGTATATAGTATATATTTGGTGAAATTTGATATTTTATGTACAGTATAAAATATATGTTTGGTGAAATTTGATATTTTATGTACAGTATGTAATATATACTTGGAGAAATTTGATATTTTATGTACAGTATAAAATATATGTTTGGTGAAATTTGATATTTTATGTACAGTTCATAATATATATTTGTTGTACTTTGATATTTTGTGTACAGTATATGAGATATATTTGGTGAAAATTGATATTTTATGTACAGTATATAATATATATTTGGTGAAATTTGACATTTTATGTACAGTATATACTATACATTTGGTGAAATTCGATATTGTATGTACAGTATATAATATATATTTGGTGAAATTTGATATTTTATGTACAGTGTATAATATATATGAGGTGAAATTTGGTATTTTACATACAGTATATCATACATAATTGGTGTACTTTGATATTTTATGTACAGTATGTAAGATATATTTGGTGTACTTTCATATTTTATGTACAACATATAGTATATATTTGATTTAATTTGATAGTTTATGTACAGTATATAGTATATATTTGGCGAAGTTTGATATTTTATCTACAGTACATAACGTATATTTGCTGTGCTTTCATTCTTTATGTACAGCGTATAGTATATATTTGGTGGAATTTCATATTTTATGTACAGTATACAGTATATATTTGGTGAAATTTGATATTTTATGTACAGTATATGAGATATATTTGGTGAAATTTCATATTTTATGTACAGTATATAATATATATTTGGTGTAGTTTGATATTATAAGTACTGTATATAATATATACTCGGTGTTCTTTCATATTTAATGTACAGTATATAGTATATATTTGGTGAAATTTGATATTTTATGTACGGTATATAATATATATTTGGTGTACTTTGATATTTTATGTACAGTATGTAATATATACTTGGAGAAATTTGATATTTTATGTACAGTATAAAATATAATTTTGGTGAAATTTGATATTTTATGTACAGTACATAATATATATTTGTTGTACTTTGATATTTTATGTACAGTATATGAGATATATTTGGGGAAAATTGATATTTTATGTACAGTATATAATATATATTTGGTTAAATTTGACATTTTATGTACAGTATATAGTATACATTTGGTGAAATTCGATATTGTATGTACAGTATATAATATATAATTGGTGAAATTTGATATTTTATGTACAGTGTATTATATCTGAGGTGAAATTTGGTATTTTATATACAGTATATCATACATAATTGGTGTACTTTGATATTTTATGTATAGTATGTAAGATATATTTGGTGTACTTTCATATTTTATGCACAACATATAGTATATATTTGATGAAATTTGATAGTTTATGTACAGTATATAGTATATATATGGCGAAATTTGATATTTTATGTACAGTATAAGAGATATACTTGGTGAAATTTCATATTTTATGTACAGTATATAATATATATTTGGTGTAGTTTGATATTTTAAGAACAGTATATAATATATACTCGGTGTTCTTTCATATTTATTGTACAGTATATAGCATATATTTGGTGAAATTTGATATTTTATGTACAGTATAAAATATATGTTTGGTGAAATTTGATATTTTATGTACAGTATGTAATATATACTTGGAGAAATTTGATATTTTATGTACAGTATAAAATATATGTTTGGTGAAATTTGATATTTTATGTACAGTATATAATGTATATTTGGTCTACTTTGATATTTTATGTACAGTATGTAATATATATTTGATGAAATTTGATATTTTGTGTACAGTGTATAATATATATTTGTGTACATTCATATTTTATGTGCAGTACAAAGATTATATTTGGTGAAATTTGGTATTTTATGTACAGTATAAAATATATATTTGGTGAAATTTGATATTTTATGTACAGTGTATAATATATATTTTGTGTACTTTGATATTTTATGTACAGCATATAATATATATTTGGTGAAATTTGATATTTTATGTACAGTATATCATAAATATTTGGTGTAATTTGATATTTAATGTACAGTATATAATGTATATTTGGTGAAATTGTATATTTTATGCGCAGTATATGATAAATATTAGGTGTACTTTGATATTTTATGAACAATTTGTAATATATATTTGATGAAATTTGATATTTTATGTACAGTGTATAATATATATTTGTTGTACTTTCATATTTTATGTGCAGTACATAGTATATATTTGGAGAAATTTGATATTTTATGTACAGTGTGTAATATATATTTGGTGTTCTTTGATATTTTATGTACAGTACATAATATATATTTGGTGAAATTTGGTATTTTATGTATAGTATATCATATATATTTTTGAAATTTGATATTTTATGTGCAGTACCACATATAGGTTTGACTTCCTTTCATATTTTATGCACAGTATCTAATGTAGATTTGGTGTACTTTGATATTTTATGTACAGTATATAATGCATATTTGGTGTACTTTGATATTTTATGTACTTTATATAATATATATTTGGTGAAATTTGATATTTTATCTACAGTATATAATACGTATTTGGTGAAGTTTGATATTTTATATACAGCATATAGTATATATTTGGTGAAATTAGTTATTTTATGTACAGTATATAATGTATATTTGGTGTACATTCATATTTTATGTAGAATATATTATATATTGTGTGAAATTTGATATTTTATGGACAGTATATAGTATTTATATGGTGAAATTTCATGTTTTGTGAACAGTGTATAGTATATATTTCGTGAAATTTTATATTTTCTGTGCAGTACATAGTATATATTTGGTGTAATTTTATATTTTATGTACAGTTTAAAATATATATTTGGTGAAATTTGATATTTTATTTACAGTATAGAATATATATTTGGGGAAATTCGATATATTCTGTACAGTATATAATGTTTATTTGGTGAAATTCTATATTTTATGTACAGTATATAATATATATTTGGTGTACTTTGATATTTTATGTACAGTATGTAATATATATTTGGTGTACTCTGATATTGTATGAACAGTATATAATATATACTTGATGAAGTTTGATATTTTATGTACAGTATATAATATGTATTTGGTGTACTTTGATATTTTATGTCCAGTTTTTAATACTTATTTGATTTACTTTGATATTTTATGTACTTTATATAATATATGTTTGTTGTATTTTGACATGTTATGTACAGTATATAATATATATTTGGTGTACTTTGATATATTATGTAACGTATATAAAATATATTTGTTGAAATTTGATATTTTATGTAAAGTATTCAGTATATATTTGGTGAAGTTTGATATGTTATCTACAGTATATGATATATATTTGGTATACATTTATGTTTTATATACAGTATAAAATATATATTTGGTGTACTTTCAAATTTTATGTACAGTATATTATATATTTGGTGAAATTTGATATTTTATATACTGTATAATATATATTTGGTGTACTTTCATATTGTATGTACAGTATATTATATACTTGGTAAAATTGTATATTTTATGTACAGTATATAATATATACTTGGTGAAATTTGATATATTATATACAGTATACTCTATTTATTTGGTGTACTTTGATATGTTATATACCGTATATAGTACATATTTGGTGTACTTTGATATTTTATGTACAGTATATAATATATATATTTGGTGCACTTTCCTATTGAATATACAGTATATAATATATATTTGGTGAAATTTGATATTTAAGGTACAGTATATAATATATATTTGGTGAAATTGTATATTTTATATACAGTATATAATGTATATTTGGTGTACATTCATATTTTATGTGCAGTACATAGTTTATATTTGGTGAAATTTGGTATTTTATGTACTGTATGAAATATATATTTCGTGAAATTTTATATTTTATGTACAGTGTATAATATATATTTCGTGTACTTTGATATTTTATGTAGAGCTTATAATATATATTTGGTGAAATTTGATATTTTATGTACAGTGTATCATAAATATTTGGTTAAATTTGATATTTTATGTGCAGTATCTCATATATATTTAATGTAATTTCATATTTTATGCACAGTATCTAATATAGATTTGGTGTACTTTGATATTTTGTGTACTGTATATAATATATATTTGGTGAAATTTGGAATTTTATGTACAGTATATTATATATATTTGGTGAAATTTTATATTTTATGTATAGTATATAATATATATTTGGTGAAATTTCATATTTTATATACAGTATATAATGTTTATTTGGTGAAATTTTATATTTTATGTACAGCATATAATATATATTTGGTGTACTTTGATATTTTATGTACAGTATGTAATATATATTTGGTGTACTCTGATATTGTATGAACAGTATATAATATATATTTGATGAAGTTTGATATTTTATGGACAGTATATAATATGTATTTGGTGTACGTTTATATTTTATGTCCAGTTTTTAATATATATGTGATTTACTTTGATATTTTATGTTCAGTATATAGTATATATTTTTTGTATTTTGACATTTTATGTACGGTATATAATATATATTTGGTGTACTTTGATATATTATGTTCAGTATATAATATATATTTGTTGAAATTTGATATTTTATGTACAGTGTACAGTATATATTTGGTGAAGTTTGGTACTTTACCTACAGTATATGATATATATTTGGTATACTTTTACATATACATTATAAAATGTATATTTGGTGTACTTTCATATTTTTTCTACAGCATGTAATATATATTGGATGAAATTTGATATTTATGTACAGTATATAATATATATTTGATTTACTTTGATATTTTATTTACAGTATATAATATTTATTTGTTGTTTTTCGAAATTTATGTACACTGTGTAATATATATATGGTGAAATTTGATATTTTATGCACAGTATATAATATATACTTGGTGAAATTTGGTATTTTATGTACAGTATATTGTATATATTTGGTGAAATTTGATATTTTATCTACAGTCTTTAATACATATTTGGGGAAGTTTGATATTTTATATACAGTATATAGTACATATTTGGTGAAATTTGATATTTTTTGTACAGTATATAATATATATTTTGTGTACTTTCATATTTTATGTACAATATATTATATGTTTGGTGAAATTTGATATTTTAGGGACAGTATATAATATTTATTTTGTTAAATTTGATGTTTTCTGTACAGTATATAGAATATATTTCGTGAAATTTGATATTATATGTACACCATATAATATTTATATGGTGAAATTTGATATTATATGTATGGTATATAATATATATTTGGTGAAATTTGATATTTTATGTACAGTATATGTTATATATGGGGTGAAATTTGATATTTTATATACAGTATATAAAATATATGTGGTGTACTTTCACATTTTATGTACAGAATGTAATATATATTTGGTGAAATTTGATATTTTATGTACACTATGTAATATATATTTGGTGAAATTTCACATTTTATGTACAGTATATAGTATATATTTCGTGAAATTCGATATTTGGTATACAGTATATAATATATACTTGGTGAAATTTGATATTTTATATGCAATATATAGTATAAATTTGGTGTACTTTGATATGTTATATACAGTATACAGTACATATTTGGTGTACTTTGATATTTTATGTACAGTATATAGTCTATATTTGGTATACATTCATATTTTATGTTCAGTATATAGTACATATTTGGTGAAATTTGATATTTAATGTACAGTATATAATATATATTTGGTGAAATTGTGTATTTTGTACACAGTATATGATAAATATTTGGTGTACTTTGATATATTATGTACAGTATGTAATATATATTTGATGACATTTGATATTTTATGTACAGAGTATAATATATATTTGTTGTACTTTCATATTTTATGGGCAATACATATTATATATTTGGTGAAATCTGATATTTTATGTACAGTATAAAATATATATATGGTGAAATTGGTATTTTATGTACACTATATAATATATATTAGCTGTACTTGGATATTTTATGTACAGTATATAATATATATTTGTTGAAATTTGATATTTTATGTGCGGCATATATGATATATTTGGTGTACTTTGATATTTTCTGTACAGTATATAATAAATATTTGGTGTAGTTTGATAGTTTATGTAATGTATACTATATATATTTGGTGAAATTTGAAATTTTATGTACAGTATATAATATATATTTGGTGAAATTCGATATTTTATGTACATGATATAATATATATGGTCAAATTTGATATGTTTTGTACAGTATATAATATATATTTGTTGAAATTTGATATTTTGTGTACAGTATATAATATGTTTGTTGAAATTTGATATTTTATGTACAGTATATAATATATATGATGAAATTTGATATTTTATGTACAGTATATAATATATATTGAGTGAAATTTTATATTTTATGTACAGTAAATAATATATCTTTAGTGAAACTTTATATTTTATGTTCAGTATATAACACATATTTGGTGTACTTTGATATTTCATGTACAGTATATAATATATATTTGGTGTAGTTTGATATTTTATGTACAGTATATAATATATATTTGGTGAAATTTGATGTTTTATGTACAGTATGTAATATATATTTGGTGTAGTTTGATATTTTATATACATTATATAATATGTATTTCATGTAGTTTGATATTTTATGTAGAGTATATAATATATATCTGGTGAAATTTGATATTTTATTTACAGTATATAATATATATTTGGTGAAATTTGATATTTCATGAAATTTGATATTTTATGTGCATTATATAATATATATTTGATTTACATTGATATTTACTTTCATATTTTACATACAGTATAGCATATATTTGGTGAAATTTGATATTTTATGTACAGTATATAGTATATGTTTGGTGAAGTTTGATATTTTATGAATTTTGATATTTTAAGTACAGTATATAATATATATTTGTTGTATTTTGATATTTTATGTGCAGTATATAATATGTATGTGGTGTACATTGATATTTTATGAACAGTTTACAATATATATTTGGTGAAATTTGATATTTTATGTACAGTGTATTATATATTTGGTGAAATTTGATATTTTATATAGAATATATTATATATTTGGTTTACTTTGATATTTTATCTACAGTATATAATATATATTTGATTTAAATTGATATTTTATGAATATTATATAATATATATTTGTTGTATTTTGACATTTTATGTACAGTATATAATATATATTTCATTAAATTTGATATTTCATGTACAGTATATAATATATGTTGGTTGAAATTTGATATTTTATGTACAGTATACTGTATATATTTGGTGAAGTTTGATATTTTATCTACATTATAAGATATATATTTGGTATACTTTCATATTTTATGTACCATATATAATATATATTTGGTGTATTTTGATATTTTATGCACAGTATATAATATATATTTGATGATTATTTGTATTATATAATACATATTTGATTTACTTTGATATTTTATGTACAGTATATAATATATATTTGTTGTATTTTGACATTTTATGTACATTATCTAATACATATTTGGTGTACTTGGGTATTTTTTGTACAGTATATAACATATATTTGCTGAAATTTGATATTTTATGTACAGTATATAGTAGTAAATGGTGAAGTTTGATATTTTATCTGCAGAATATGATATATATTTGTTACACTTTTATATTTTATGTAAAGTATATAATATAAATTTGGTGTACTTTCATATTTTATGTACAGTATATAATGTATATTTGATGAAATTTGATATTTTATGTTTAGTGTATAATACATATTAGATTTACTTTGATATTTTATGTACAGCATATAATATATATTTGATGTATTTTGACATTTATGCACACTCTATAATATATATTTAATGAAATTTGATATTTTATGTACACTATATAATATAGATTTGGTGAAATTTGATATTTTATGAACAATATATAATATATATTTGGTGAAATTTGATATTTTATGTACAGCATAAAGTATATATTTTGTAAAATTTGATATTTTATGTACAGGATATAGTATGTATTTGGTGAAGTTTGATATTTTATGTACAGTATATTTTATATTTGCTGAAGTTTCATATTTAAAGTACGGTTTATAATATATATTTGGTGAAATTTGATATTTTATGAAATTTGTTATTTTATGTACAGTATATAATATATATTTTGTGTACTTTAATGATTTATGTACAGTACATAATACATATTTGGTGTACTTTGATATTTTATGTAGCGTTTATAATATATATTTGGTGTAGTGTGATATTTTATGTACAGTATACAGCATATATTTGGTGAAATTTGATATTTTATTTACAGTATATTATATAATTGGTGAAATTTGATATTTTATGTACAGTATATAATATTTATCTGGTATACTTTTACATTTTATGTACAGTATATAATATATATTTGGTGTGCTTTGATATTTTCTGTACAGTTTATAATATATATTTGATGAAATTGTATATTTTATGAACAGTATACAATAAATATTTGGTGAAATTTGATATTTTATGTACAGTATTTAATATATATTTGTTGTACTTTGATATTTTAAATAGAGTACATAATTTATATTTGGTGTACATTCATATTTTTTCTGCAGTACATAATATATATTTGGTGTACTGAGATATTTTATGTTCAGTATATAATACGTATATGGTGTACTTTCATATATTATGTACAATATATAATATTCATTTGCTGTAATTTGATAGTTTATGTACAGTATATAATATTTATTTTTTGTATTTTGATATTTTATGTACTGAATGTAGTATATATTAGTTGCACTTTGATATTTTATGTGCAGTATATATTATATATTTGTTGTACATTGATATTTTATGTTCAGTATATATTATATATTTGGTGTACTTTGATATTTTATGAACAGTATGTAATATACATTTGGTATAATTTGATATTTTATAAAGAAGATATAATATATGTTTGGTATGCTTTGATATTTTATGAACAGTCTATATTCCATATTGGTGTACTTTGATATTTTATGTACAGTATACAATATATATGTGGTGTACTTTGATAATTTATGTACAGTATGTACTATATATTTGGTGTAATTTGATACTTTACGTAATGTGTATAATATATATTTGGTGTAATTTTATATTTTATGTACAGTATATCATATATATTTGGTGTACTTTTATTCTTTATGTACTGGATATAATATGTACTTGGTGTAATTTGATATTTTATGTATATTATATAATATATATTTGGTGCAGTTTGAGATTTTATGGACAGTATGTGTTAAATATTTGCTGTATTTTGATATTTTATGCACAGTATATAATCTATATTTTGAGAAATTTGATATTTTATGAACAGTACATAATACATATTTGGTTTACTTTGATATTTTATGTACAGCACTTATTATATATTTGGTGTACTTTAATATTTTATGTACAATATGTAATCTATATTTGGTCTACTTTGATGTTTTAAGTACAGTATATAATATATTCCTGGTGTACTTTGTTATTTTATGCACAGTATATAAGAAATATTTGGTGTAATTTGATATTTTATATACAGCATATAATATATATTTGGTGTAATTTCATATTGTATGTACAGTATGAAATATACATTTGGAGTAATTTTATATTTTATATACAATATATAATCTATATTTGGTGTTATTTGATATTTTATTTACAGTATATACTATATACTTAGTGTACTTTGATATTTTATGGACAGTATATAATGCATATTTCGTGTACATTGATATTTCATGTGCAGCATATAATATAAATTTGGTGTACTGTGATATTTTATGTTCAGTATATAATATATATTTGGTGAACTTTTATATTCTATGTACAGTATATAATATATATTTAGTGTACTTTGACGTTTTATGTACAGTATATATTGTATATTTGGTGTACTTTGACACTTTATGTACCGTATATAATATATATTTGGTGTAATTTGATATTTTATGTACAGTAAATAATATATATTTGGTGTACTTTGATATTTTATGTACAGTATATATTATATAATTGGAGTATTTTGATATTTTTGGTACAGTATATAATAAACATTTGGTGTATTTTCATATTTTATATACAATATATAACCTATATTTGGTGTTACTTGTAATTTTATTTGCAGTATATACTATATATTTGGTGTAATTTGATATTTTAAGTTCAGTATATAATATATATTTGGTGAATATTGATATTATATGTGCAGTATATAATATATATTTGGTGTACTGTGATATTTTATGTACAGTATATAATTTGTGTATAGTGTACTTTCATATTTTATGTACAACACATAATATGCATTAGTTCTACTTTGATATTTTATGTACAGTATATAGCATATACTTGGTGTCCTTTGATATTTTATGTACAGTATATAAGCTATATTTTGTGTAATTTGATATTTTATGTTCAGTATATAATATATATGATATACTTTGTTATTTTATATACAGTATATATTATATATTGTGTAGTTTGATATTTTTCGTACATTTTATAATATACATTTTCGGGTAGTTTGATATTTTATATACAATATATAATGTATATTTCGTGTTATTTGATATATTAACAGTATATACTATATTTCAGTTGTACTTTCATATTTTATGTACAGTATATAATATATGTTTGATGTACTTTTTTATTTTATGTTAAGTATGTTATATACATTAGTTGTAATTTGATATTTTATGTGAAGTATATAATATATATTTGGTGTACTTTGATATTTTATATGCAGTATATAAAATATATCTCGTTCACTGTGATATTTTATGTACAGTACATAATATATAGTTCCTGCAGTTTGATATTTTATGTACAGTTTATAATATTCATTTGGTGTACTTTGATATTTTATGTACAGTATATAGTATATATTTGGTGTACTTTGATATATTATGTAAAACATATAATATATAATTGGTCTACTTTGATATGTTATGTACAGTATATAATATATATTTGTTGTACTTTCATATTTTATGTGCAGTATATAATATGTATATGGTGTACTGTGATATTTTGTGTACAGTATAATATATACATTTGGTGTACTTTGATATTTTATGTACAGTATATAATACATATTTGGGGAACTTTGATATATTATGTAAAAAATATAATATATAATTGGTGTACTTTGATATTTTATGTACAGTATATAATATATATTTGGTGTACTTTGATATATTATTTAAAACATATAATATATAATTGGTGTACTTTGATATTTTATGTACAGTATATAATATATATTTGTTGTACTTTGATATTTTATGTGCAGTATATAATATGTACTTGGTGTACTGTGATATGTTATGTACAGTATAATATATACATTTGTTGTACTTTGATATTTTATGTTCAGTATTTAATACATATTTGGAGTACTTTAATATTTTGTGTTCATTATATAATATGTGTTGGCATACTTTGATATTTTATGTACAGTATATAATCTATATTTGGTGTAATTTGATATTTTATATTCAGTATATAATATATATTTGATATACTTTGATATTTTATATACAGTATATAATATATATTGTGTACTTTGGTATTTTATGTACATTATATAATATACCTTTGGGGTAGTTTGATATTTTATATACAATGTTTAATCTATATTTCTTGTTATTTGATATATTTGCAGTATATAGTATATTTTTGGTGTACTTTCATATTTTGTGTACAGTATATTATAAATTTGGTGTACTGTTATATTTTATGTAAAGTATATAATATACATTAGTTGTACTTTGATATTTTATGTGAAGTGTATAGTATATATTTGGTGTACTTTGATATTTTATATGCAGCATATAAATATATTTCGTGTGCTGTGATATTTTATGTACAGTACATAATATATAGTTGCTGTAGTTTGATATTTTATGTACAGTGTATAATATTCGTTTGGTGTTCTTTGATATTTTATGTACAGTGTATAATACATATTTGGTGTACTTTGATATATTATGTAAAACATATTATAAATATTTGGTGTACTTTGATATTTTATGTACAGTATATAATATATATTTGTTGTACTTCGATATTTTATATGCAGTATGTAATATGTATTTGGTGTACTGTGATATTTTATGTACAGCATAATATATACATTTGGTGTACTTTGATATTTTATGTACAGTATATAATACATATTTGGGGTACTTTAATATTTTATGTTCATTATATAATATATATTGGCATACTTTGATATTTTATGTACAGTATATAATACATATTTGGAGTACATTGATATGTTAAGTACAGTATGTAATACATATTTGCCGTTCTTGCATATTTTATGTACAGTATGTAATACATATTTGGTGTACTTTGATATTTTATGTTCAGCATGAAACGCATATTTGTCATACTTTGATATTTTATGTACAGTATATAATACATATGTGGTGTACTTTGATATTTTATGTACGGTATATATTACATATTTGTGTTACTTTGATGGTTTATTTACAGTATATAATACATACTTGGCATACTTTGATATTTCATGTACAGTATATAATACATATTTGTGTTTCTTTGATACTTTATGTACAGTATATAATACATATTTGGTGTACACTGTTTTTTTTTGTACGATATATAATATTGATTTTGTGTACTTTGATATTTTGTGTATGATATATAATATAGATTTTGTGTACTTTGATGTTTTATGTATGATACATAGTATAGATTTTTTGTACTTTGATATTTTATGGATGATGTATAATATAGATTTTATGTACTTTGATATTTCATGTACAATATATAAGATATATTTTCGGTACTTTCATAATTTATGTACAATATATAAGGTATATTTTGTGTACTTTTATATGTTGTGTGCATTACATAAGATATATTTTGTGTACTTTGATATTTTATGTGCAATATATAATACATATTTTGTGTACTTTGATTTCTTATGTACAATGTATAATATATATTTTGTGTTCTTTGATATTTTATGTGCAATATATAACATATATTTTTGTACTTTGATATTTATGCACAATATAGAAAATATATTTTGTGTAATTTGATATTTTCTGTACAATATGTAACACATATTTTGTGTACTTTGATATTTTATGTACAATATGTGATATATGTTTTCTGTACTTTGATATGTTATGTACAATATATAATATATATTTTGTGTACTTTGATATTTTATGTAAAATATATAATGTGAATTTTTTTGTGCTTCGATAATTTATGTACGATATTTAATATGCATTTTGTGTACTTTGATATTTTATGAACACTATGTAGTATGTACTTTTTGTACTTTGATATCTTTTGAAAGATATATGTTTTGTGTACTTTGATATTCTATCTACAATATATAATTGATATTTTCTGTACTTTGATATTGTATGTACAATGTGTAACATATATTTTGCATACTTTGATATTTTATGTACAAAACATAATACATGTTTTGTGTAGTTTGATATTTGAAGTACAATATGTACCAAGTTTTGTGTAACTTGGTATTTTATGTACAATATATAATATAAGATTTGTGTACTTTGATATCTTAAGTACCATATATAAGATATATTTTGTGTACTTTGATACTTTATGTACAATATGTAATACTTATGTTGTGTGCTTTGATATATTATGTATAATATATAATAAATATTTTCTGTACTTTGATATTTTACGTACAATATATTATATATAATTTTGTACTTTGATATTTTATGTACAATGTGTAACATATGTTCTGTGCACTTTGATATTTTATGCAAAATATATAATATATATTTGAGTACTTTGATATTTTATGAACTATATATAAAATATATTTTGTGCACTTAGAAATTTTAAGTACAATACATAGTATATATTTTGTGTAATTTGATATTTTATGTAAAATATATAATATGTATTTTGGGTACTTTGATATTTTATGTAAAATATACAATAGATATTTTTTGAACTTTTTTTATGTAAAAGATATAATATATATTTTATGAACTTTGTTATTTTATGTACAATAGATAATATATATTGTGGTTAATTTTTGATATTTTATGTGCAATATATAGTATATACTTTGTGTAATTTCATGTTTATATGCAGTATATCATATATATTTGATGTACTTTCATATTTTATGCACAGTATATAATATATATTTGGTGTACTTTGATATTTTAGGTACAGTATATAATATATATTTGGTGAAATTTAACATTTTATGTACAGTATGTAATATATATTTGGTGAAATTCGATATTTTATGTACAGTATATAATATGTATTTTGTGAAAGTTGATATGTTATGTACAGGATATAATACATATTTGGTGAAATTTGATATTTTATGTACAGTATTTAATATATATTTGTTGTACTTTGATATTTTATGTAGAGTATATAATTTATATTTGGTGTACATTCATATTTTATGTGCAGTACATAATATATATTTGGTGTACCTGAGATATTTTATGTTCTGTATATAATACGTATATGGTGTACTTTCATATATTATGTACAATATATAATATTCATTTGCTGTAATTTGATAGTTTATTTACTGTATATAATATTTATTTTTTGTATTTTGATATTTTATGTACAGAATGTAATATATATTTGTTGTACTTTGATATTTTATGTACAGTATATATTATATATTTGTTGTACATTGATATTTTTTGTTCAGTATATATTTTATATTTGGTGTACTTTGATACTTTATGTACAGTATATAATACATATTTGGTGTACACTGATTTTTTTTGTACGATATGTAATATTGATTTTGTGTACTTTGATATTTTATGTACGATATATAATATAGATTTTGTGTACTTTGATGTTTTATGTATGATGCATAATATAGATTTTTTGTACTTTGATATTTTATGGATGATGTATAATATAGATTTTATGTACTTTGATATTTCATGTAGAATATATAAGATATATTTTCGGTACTTTCATAATTTATGTATAATATATAAGTTATATTTTGTGTTCTTTCATATTTTGTGTGCATTACATAAGATATATTTTGTGTACTTTGATATTTTATGTACAATATATAATACATATTTTGTGTACTTTGATATCTTATGTACAATGTATAATAAATCTTTTGTGTTCTTTGATATTTTATGTACAATATATAACATATATTTTTTGTACTTTGATATTTATGCACAATATAGAAAATATATTTTGTGTAATTTGATATTTTCTGTACAATATGTAACACATATTTTGTGTACTTTGATATTTTATGTACAATATGTGATATATGTTTTCTGTACTTTGATATGTTATGTACAATATTTAATATATATTTTGTGTACTTTGATATTTTATGTACAATATATAATGTGAATTTTTTTGTGCTTCGATAATTTATGTACGATATATAATATGCATTTTGTGTACTTTGATATTTTATGAACACTATGTAGTATGTACTTTTTGTACTTTGATATCTTTTGAAAGATATATGTTTTGTGTACTTTGATATTCTATCTACAATATATAATTGATATTTTCTGTACTTTGATATTGTATGTACAATGTGTAACATATATTTTGCATACTTTGATATTTTATGTACGAAACATAATACATGTTTTGTGTAGTTTGATATTTGAAGTACAATATATAAGTTTTGTGTAACTTGGTATTTTATGTACAATATATAATATAAGATTTGTGTACTTTGATATCTTAAGTACCATATATAAGATATATTTTGTGTACTTTGATACTTTATGTACAATATGTAATACTTATGTTGTGTGCTTTGATATATTATGTATAATATATAAAGAAACTTTCTGTACTTTGATATTTTATGTACAATATATAATATATAATTTTGTACTTTGATATTTTATGTACAATGTGTAATATATGTTCTGTGCACTTTGATATTTTATGCAAAATATATAATATATATTTGAGTACTTTGATATTTTATGAAGTATATATAAAATATATTTTGTGCACTTAGAAATTTTAAGTACAATTCATAATATATATTTTGTGTAATTTGATATTTTATGTAAAATATATAATATGTATTTTGGGTACTTTGATATTTTATGTAAAATATATAATAGATATTTTTTGAACTTTTTTTAATGTAAAATATATAATATATATTTTATGAACTTTGTTATTTTATGTACAATAGATAATATATATTGTGGTTAATTTTTGATATTATATGTACAATATATAGTATATACTTTGTGTAATTTCATATTTTATGTACAATATATAATACATATTTTGTGTGCTTTCATATTTTATCTATAATATATAATAAATATTTTGTGTTCTTTTGTATTTTATGTACAATATATAATATATGTTGTTTGTACTTTGATATTTTATGTGCAATATATAATATACATTTTGTGTACTTTGATATTTTATGTACAATATAAAATATATATTTTGTGTACTTTGATATTTTATGTACAATATGTAATACATATTTTTTGTACTTTGATATTTTATGTAGGATATGTAATATATATTTAGTGTGCTTTGATATTTTATGTAGAATATATAATATATATTTAGTGTGCTTTGATATTTTATGTACAATATAAAATATATATATTGTTTACTTTGATATTTTATGTATAATATATTATTTATGTTTCATATACTTTATTATTTCCTGTACAATATGAAATATGTATTTTGTGTACTTTGATATTTTATATACCATACGTAATATAGGTTTTGTGTACTTTGATATTTCATGTACAATGTATAATATGTTTTCTGTACTTTTACATTTTATGTACAATATATAAAAAATATTGTGTACCTTCATATTTTATGTACTCTATATAAATATCATATATTTCTTATAATATGTATCATATATTACAAATGTCATAAATTTTATTTAATATATACTATATGCTACAGGTTATATATCTTAAATATATATTTTATGTTATATATCATATGTATATAATGTAGTGTGCTTTGATAATTTATGTACAATATGTAAGATACATTTTGTGTAGTTTGATATTTTATATACAATATATAAGATTATTTTGTGTACTTTGGTATTTTACGTACAATATAAAAGTTATAGTTTGTGAGTCTGATATTTTGTGTACAATATATAATATATAGCTTCTGTACTTTGATATTTTATGTACAACATATAAGATATAGTTTGTGTACTTTCATATTTTATGTACAATATATAAGATATAGTTTGTTTACTTTGATATTTTATGTACAATATATAAGATATAGTTTGTGTACTTTGATATTTTATGGACATTACATAAGATATACTTTGTGTACTTTGATATTTTATGTACAATATTTAAGATATGGTTTGTGTACTTTCATATTTTATGTACACTATATAAGAAATATTGTGTGTACTTTGATATTTTATGTACTATATATAAGATATAGCTTGTATACTTTGATATATTATGTACAATATATAAGATATAGTTTGTGTAATTTGATATTTTATGTAAAATTTATAACATATAGTTTGAGTACTTTCATATTTTATGTACAATATGTAATATATATTTTTTCTTCTTTGATATTTTATGTACAATATAATATCTATTTAGTGTACTTTGGCCTTTTATGTACACTACATAACATATATTTTGTGTAAATTGATAAGTTATGTACAATATGTTATATAATTTTTGTGTACTTTGATATTTTGTGTACAATATATAATATAAGTTTTCTGTTTTTTGATATTTTATGTACAATATAAAATGTAGATTTTGTGTACTTTGATATTTTATGTACGATACATAAATATAATATATTATATATACTATATATCATTTATTACATATATCATACATTTTATGTAATATCTATCATATATTATATGTTATATATCATATATTATCAATAATATACATCATATGATTCAGTTAATATATATCATACATTATGTAATATATTGCAGATGTTATAAAATATATATAATATATTATATAATATATAGCATATATTACATAATGTATATCATATATTATATTATATGCCACATATCATATAATATACATCAAACATTATATTATTTATATCTTATTTTATATAATATATGTCACTTATTATATTGATTACAGACGGTATATATTACCGATAATATGTTATGTACTTATCATATAGTATATAGTTTAAATATTATAAAAAATATTATTTATTTTGTTTAACATATAATACATATAATGTATATATTATAAGTTTTATATATGGTATATTTAATATATAATACATATAAAATATTTAGTATATAATATATATGTTTAATATATAATATATGTATCTTATAAATGTTATATAAAATAATATATATAATATAATATATATTTAAAAATATGCATGTCATAAAATTAAACATATTTTATAGATTACTATATAAAACACATATTATATATTAGATAAAATATATAATATATATATGATATATTAGATAAAATATATAATATATATATTATATATTAGATAAATAGTATATATTATATGTCATATATAAAATCATATAAAATATTCTATATATTATATGTAATATATAATATATAATATATACTATATAATATGACATAATATTTTCTATGTATACTATGAGATATTATATGTTATTTTGTATATTAAAAATATAATATATAGTATAATAAATAATGCATATATATAATATATGTTATATATATAATTATTTTTAGACAGAGTCTTGTTCTGTTGCACAGGCTGGGGTGCAATGGCACCATCTTGGCTCACTGCAACATCGGCCTCAGTGTTTCAAGCGATTGTCCTGCCTCAGCCTCTCAGGTAGGTGGGACTACACCATACTGGGGCTACTCCAGCTGCCACCATGCCTGGCTAATTATTTTTAGTTTTCGTGGAGACAGGATTTCACTTTATTGGCCACGATGGTCTTGATCTCCTCACTTTGTGATCCTCTTGCCTTGACCTCCCAAAGTGCTGGGATTAGAGGCCTGAGCCAAGATACATATTTTTTAAATGAAGAAAAATTTCAAAGGTACTCTGCTTGGTACAGTAATCAAACATATAAACTGAGGAATAAAACATAACCATCAAACATATTAATAACTGCATATGGAAAATACAGAGGATAATGTTTTAAATAACATATTTGGAAAGCACTAACTAATAATTTGAAGAGTTTGCATTTGACAGGCCAGTATGAACATACCTTGAAGGCAGCAACACAAGTTCCACATGAGAAAAATCAAAATCAGGGAAAATGAAACCACAAAGGTTCAATCTGCTCTGAGCTTTGAAAAACTCAGCACAGACAGTGGCACTCAGGACCAAGGGCAGGAGATCCCTAATCCCAACACCACGGCGATAGGGCACAAACATTCCAGGGTGAAGGCACAATCCACATTGTGAGGTCCAACGGCTGCCAGCCAGTCAGGAGTGCTTCTACATGTACAGGAAGGTCATTGAAAGCTCAGCGTTTTGTTTCAAAAACGGAATCCCAAGCCCACACATTACTATGCTGTACTTCTTAAAATAGGTGATGAGATGGGAAATAGGGCACAACAAAATATATATATATATGTGTGTATATATATATAATTTATATAATGTAATTTATAGAGCTTACATAATATGTATAACATATATAAAATTTTCTTTTACATCCTGCATCCTTATATTATATATCATATATGTTGTATAATATAATATATAATGATATGTCAGTATTATATACAATAAAATGCATGCAATAATAGATAATTATTACATAAAACATAATATATAATAATATATAAAATTATACAGTTATATATATACTTATATATAATATAATAATATATAATATATGTGATATATCACATATAATATACATGTTATCTAATATAGAATATCATATGTATAACATATTATAAAATATATAATATTTACTATATGATATAATATATAATGTATTATATATTACATATGATAAGTAATATATTATACATCATATATAACATAGTAGATATAGTAAAATATATAATATATTATATACTAGATATTATATATTATACAACATATTGTATATTATATCATAATATTATATATTATAATGTGTATATGACATATATTAGATTACATATTTTAAAATATTTTACATTATCTATATTAATATAATATAATATATAAAATATTATGATGTATTATATATAATGTATTATGATATAATATATAATATATTAAGATATTTTATGTGAAATATATAATATAATCATACATCATAGAATATTATATATTATATATTGTAAAACTGATACATTTCATTTATCATATATAACATATATTATGTATTATATTTCATATATCATATTTAATATGTATAATATATTTCATTTATCATACATTATACATAATAAATATCATATAATATATGTCATATATCATATATTATATGTTATATATCATATATTATCAGAAATATATATCATAGGTTCAATGTAATATGTGTCATGCATTATATAATATCTAGCATATGTTATAAAACATATATAATATACAATATAAAACATAGCATAGATTTTATAATATATATCATATGTCATATTATATACCATATATATCATATAATATACATCATATATTATATAATATATATTATAAGTTATATAATATATGTCATATATTATATTTTATATAATATGTTATATAATATATGTCATATATTATATTTATTATAGATGGTATATATTACCTGTAATATATCATTTACATATCATGAATTATATAACTTAAATATTTTATAATATATTATATATTTTGTTTAATATATTATATATATAATGTATATATTAGATATTTTATATATCATATATTTGATATATTATATATAATATATGTTATATACATGTCATAAAATATAATATATATTACAGATCATTATATAATATACATATTATATATTAGATAAATATATATTATATAGATCATATGCATTATAAATAATATAAATAATATATATTATATGTAATATATAATGTCTTATAATAAATAATACATTATACATTATATGTAATATATAATACATATATTATATATTATATATAATATGACATAATATTTTTATGTATATTATGAGATATCATATATGATATATATTATGTATTACAGATATTATATATTATATAATATATAATGCATAGATATTATGTATTATATATATAATTGTTTTTAGACAGAGTCTTGTTCTGTTGCACAGACTGGCGTGCAATGGCACCATCCTGGCTCACTGCAACATCTGCCTCATGGATTCAAGCGATTGTCCTGCCTCAGCCTCTCAGGTAGCTGGGACTACACCATACTGCGTCTACTCGGGCTGCCACCATGCCTGGCTAATTTTTTTTAGTTTTAGTAGAGACAGGATTTCACTGTATTGGCCAGGATGGTCTTGATCTCCTCACGTTGTGATCCTCTTGCTTTGGCCTCCCAAAGTGCTGGATTTAGAGGCCTGAGCCAAGATACATATTTTTTAAATGAAGAAAAATTTCAAAGGTACTCTGCTTGGTACAATAATCAAATATACAAATTGAGCAATAAAACATAACCATGAAACATATTAATAACTGCATATGGAAAATACAGAGGATAATGTTTTAGATAACATATTTGGAAGGCACTAACTAATAATTTGAAGAGTTTGCATTTGACAGGCCAGTATGAACATACCTTGAATGCAGCAACACACGTTCCACATGAGAAAAATCAAAATCAGGGAAAATGAAACCACAAAGGTTCAATCTGCTCTGAGCATTGAAAAACTCAGCACAGACAGTGGCACTCAGGACCAAGGGCAGGAGATCCCTAATCCCAACACCACGGCGATAGGGCATAAACATTCCAGGGTAAAGGCACAATCCACATTGTGAGGTCCAACGGCTGCCAGGCAGTCAGGAGTGCATTTACATGTACAGGAAGGTCATCGAAGGCTCAGTGTTTTGTTTCAAAAACTGAATCCCAAGCCCACACTTTACTATCCTGTACTTCTTAAAATAAGTTATGAGATGGGAAATAGGGCACCCACAAATATATAGAGATGTGTGTATATATATATAATTTATATAATGAAATATATGTAACTTATATAATATGTATAAAATATATGTAATTTTCCTTTACATACTGCATCTTTATATCACATATAATATATTATGTTATGTAATATATAATGATATGTTATTATTATATACAATATAATACTTGTAATAATATATAATTATTACAAATAATATAATATATTATTACATATATAATTATATATAATATAATAAAATTTAATATATAGTATATAATATATTGTATAATATAGAATATCATACGTATAACATATTATATAATATATAATATTTACTATATAATATAATACATAATGTATTATATATTTTATAATATGTTATATATTATACATAATATATAATATATTACATATTATAAAATATATAATATATAATATATTATATATTATTATATATTATATCATAATATAATAAATATTTATTATATATGACATATATTAGATTGAATATTATATAATATATTACATTAGACATAATAATATAATATGATATATAATACCTTATGATATATTATATATAAATAATTATATAATATAAATTATATATTAAAATTTTTTATATAAAATATATAATATAATCCCATATAATATAATATTATATATTATATATAATATGTAAAGTATATAATATATTTCATAAATCATATATAATATATATCATGAATTATATATCATATATTATATATAATATGAATCATATATGACATATTTCGTATGTTTTGTGTAATATATATCATATATTATATGGCATATATCATATATTATATGTTATATATCATATATTTTGATTTATATATCATATATTCAATGTAATATATATCATACATTGTATAATAAATAGCACATGTTATAAAATATGTATAATATATTATATAATATATAGCATATATGATATAATGTATATCATATATCATATTATATACCATATATCATCTAATATACATCATACGTTATATTATATATCATATGTTATATAATATATGTCATATATTATATTTATTATAGACAGTATATATTACCTATAATACATTATTTACTTATCATATAATATATAATAGAAATATTATGTAATGTTTTATATATTTATTATTATATATTATGTATATTACATATTATATTATATTATTATGTATTATTATATATAATATATATTACTTATTTTATATATGATATATTTAGTATATAATATGTATCATCTGTTATATATAGTATATAAGAGATTATATATATTATATACATGTCATAAAATATTATATATATTATAAATTATTATAGAATATGCATATTATATATAAGATATATTATATAATATATATTATTGATATTACATATAATATAAATAGTATATATTATATGTAATATATAATGTCATATAATATATATTATGTATTATATGTAATATGTAATACATATAATATGTATTATAAATAATATGACATCATATTTTTTATGTATATTATGACATATATATTACAGATATATTATATAATATATAATGCATATATATAATATATGTCATATATATAATTGTTTTTAGACAGAGTCTTTTTCTGTTGCACAGACTGGGGTGCAATGGCACCATCTTGCCTCAATGCAACCTCTGCCTCACGGGTTCAAGCGAATGTCCTGCCTCAGCCTCCCAGGTAGATGTTACTACACCATACTGGACTACTCCAGCTGCCATCATGGCCGGCTAATTTTTTTTTTTAATTTTAGTAGAGAGAGGATTTCACTGTATTGGCCAGGATGGTGTTGATCTCCTCAGGTTGTGATACTCTTGCCTTGGCATCCCAAAGTGCTGGATTTAGAGGCCTGAGCCAAGATACATATTTTTTAAATGAAAAAAAATTTCAAAGGTACTCTGCTTGGTACAATAATCAAATATATAAATTGAGTAATAAAACGTAACCATGAAACATATTGATAACTGCATATGGAAAATACAGAGGATAATGTTTTAAATAACATATTTGGATAGCACTAACTAATAATTTGAAGAGTTTGCATTTGACAGACCAGTATGAATATACCTTGAATGCAGCAACACAGTTTCCACATGAGAAAAATCAAAATCAGGGAAAATGAAACCACAAAGGTTCAATCTGCTCTGAGCTTTGAAAAACTCAGCACAGACGGTGGCACTTAGGACTAAGGTCAGGAGATCCCTAATCCCATCACCACGGCAATAGGGCATAAACATTCCAGGGTGAAAGCACAATCCACATTGTGAGGTCCAAATGCCGCCAGGAAGCAAGGCATGCTTTTACATGTTAAGGAAGGTTATTGAAGGCACTGTGTTTTGTTTCAAAAACTGAATCCCAAGCCAAAACATTACTATGCTGTACTTCTTAAAATGTTATGAGATGAGAAATAGGGCACAACCAAATATATATATATGTGTGTGTATATATATATAATTATATATAATGTAATATATATAACATATACAATATGTATAATATATATATAATTTCCTTTTACATCCTGCACCCTTATATTATATATAATATGTTACGTATAATGTAATATATGATACATTTTTATTATACCAAATATAATACACATAAAAATATATAATTATTATACATAACATAATGTATGATTATATATACAATATAATAATATGTATAATTATATATAATACAATTATATATAATATAATATAATATCTATTATATAACATATTTTATATCTATTATATAACATATTATATAATATAGAATGTCACATGTATAGCATAGGATATATTATATAAAATTTAATATATAATATAATATACAATGTATTATATATTACATATATTACGTAATATATTACACATAATATTTAATATATTAGATATTATTAATTATACAATATAATATCTGTTATATATTATGTGTTATATAACATATCATATAATATAAAATAATATAATATACATTTTAATATTATATACATGACATATATTAGACTAAATATTATATTATATGTTACATTATGTACAGTAATAATACGATAAAATATAAAATATATTATGATATAACATACATAATATATGATGATATAATATATATTATATATTGAGATATATTATATGTAGTACACAATATAATCTATATAATAGAATATTACATAATTATATATAATATATAAGATACATTATATATATCATATATCATATATAATAAATATTTTATGTACAGTATAGAAAATATAATTTCTGTACATTGATATTTTATGTACAGTATAGAATATGTATTTCGTGTACATTGATATTTTATGTATAGTATAGAACATATTTTTGGTGTACTTTGATATATTATGTACAGTGTATAATATATATTTGGTATACTTTGACATTTTCTCTGGAGTATAGAATATATATTTGGTGTACTTTCATATTTTGTGTACAGTATTGAGTATATATTTGGCGTACTTTGATATTTTAAGTACATTATATAATATATATTTTGTGTAGTTTGATATTTTATGTACAGCATGGAATATATATTTGTTGTTCTTTGATATTTTATGTACAGTATGTAATATATATTTGGTGTTCTTTGATTTTTTATGTAGAGTATTGAATATATATTTGTTGCACTTTGAAATTTTAAGTACAGTATAGAATATATATTTGGTGTACTTTGATATTTTATGTAAAGTATATACTATATATTTGGCATACTTTGATATTTTATGTACAATATATGTTACATATTTGGTGTAACTTGATATTTTATGTACAGTACATAAAATATCTTTGGTGTAGTATGATATTTTATGTAAAGTATATACTATATATTTGGCATACTTTGATATTTTATGTACAATATATGTTACATATTTGGTGTAACTTGATATTTTATGTACAGTACATAAAATATCTTTGGTGTACTATGATATTTTATGTACAGTATGTGATACATAGTTGCTGTATTTTGATATTTTATGTACAGTATGTGATATATATGTGGTGAATTTTGATATTTTATGTATAGTATATGATACATATCTGGTGTACTTTGATATTTTCTTTACAGTGTATGACATATGTTTGTTGTACATTGATATTTTCTGTACAGTATATGATACCTATTTGGTGTACTTTGATATTTTATGTACAGTGTATGATACATATTTCCTGCACTTTGATATTTTATGTACAGTATATAATATATATTTGTTGTATTTTTACATTTTATGTACGGTACATGATACATATTTGCTGTCCTGAGATATTGTATATGCAGTATATGATACTTATTTGGAGTACTTTATTAGTTTATGTACAGCATACGATACATATTTGGTGTACTTTAATATTTTATGTACAGTATATGATATATTTTGGTGTACTTTATTATTTTATGTACTGTATAAGATACATATTTCGTGAACTTTGATATTTTATGTACAGGATACAACACATATCTGGTGCATTTTGATATTTTATGGACAGTGTGTGATACATAATTGGTGTACATTGGTATTTTATATAAAGTATATTATATATATTTTGTGTACTTTGGTATTTTATGTACAGTATATAACATATAGTTGGTGTACATTAATATTGTATGTACAGTTAATAATATACATTTTGTGTACTTTGATATTTTATGCACAGATTATATTATATATTTTGTGTACTTTAATATTTTATGTACAATATATAATAAATATGTGGTGTATTTTGATATTTTATGTAGAGTATATAATATATATTTCGTGTAATTTGATATTTTATGTACAGTATATAATACATGTTTGGGGAAATTTGATGTTTTATGTACAGTATATAATAAACGTTTGGAGTACTTTGATATTTTGTGTACAGTATATAATACATATTTGGCATACTTTGATATTTTATCTACAGTATATAATATATATTTGGTGTACTTTGTTATTTTATGTACAGTATATGACACATATCTGTTTTACTTTGATCTTTTATGAAAAGCATGTGATAAATATTTTGTGTACTTTGATATTTTATCAGCAGTATGTGATACATATTTGGTGTACCTTGATATTTTATATACGGTATATAATACATATTTTGTGTACTTTGATATTTTATATACAGTATTCGATACGTGTTTTTTGTAATTTGATATTTCATGTAAGATATACGATACATATTTGGTGTAATTTGATGCATTATTTACAGTATATGATACATATTTAAAGTACTTTGATATTTTATGTACAGTATGTTATATATTTGATGTACTTTGACATTTTATGTAATGCATATGACACATATTTCTGTACTTTGATATTTTATCTACAGCATATGATACAAATTTTGTATACTTTGATATTTTATCAGCAGTATGTGATACATATTTGGTGTACTTTGTTATTTTATATACAGTATATAATATATATTTTGTGTACTTTGATATTTTATGTACAGCTTATAAGATATATTTGGAGTACTTTGATATTTCATGTGTAGTATATAATATATATTTGTTGTACTTTTATATTTTATGTACAGTATATAATATATATTTGGTGTACTTTGATATTTTATGTACAGGATATAATATATATTTGGTGAAATTTTATATTTTATGAACAGTATATAACTTATATTTGGCGTACTTTGATATGTTATGTACAGTATATGATACATATTTGGTATACTTTGATATTCTATGTAGAGTACATGATACTTATTTGGTGCAATTTGGTATTTTATGTACAGTACATGATACATATTTGGTGTACTTTGACATTTTATGTACAGTATGTGGCACATTTTTGGAGTACTTTGATATTTTATGTATAGTATATGATACATATTTGGTGTACTTTGATATTTTATCTACAGTATATGACACATATTTGGTGTAGTTTGATGTTTTATCTACAGTATATGACACATATTTGGTGTAGTTTGATGTTTTATCTACAGTATGTGATAAAGATTTGTTGTACTTTGATACTTTATGTACAATATATAATATAAATTTGCTGTAGTTTGATATTTTATGTACAGTATATTGTATATTTGGTGTAATTTTATATTTTGTGTACAGTATATAATACATATTTGGTGTACTTTGGTATTTTATGTACAGTATATATTATATGTTTTGTGTACTTTGATATTTTATGTACAGTATAAAATATATCTTTGGTGTACCTTGATATTTTTTGAACAGTATATAATATATATTTTGAGTAATTTTACATTTTATGTACAGTATATATCTTTGGTATGCTTTGATATTTTATGTACCTTATATAATATATAAATGGTGTTCTTTGATATTTTATGTACAGTATAAGATAATTATTTGGTGTACATTTATATTTTATGTACAGCATATGATTCATATTTGGTGTACTTTGATATTTTATGTACAGTAGATGATACTTGTTTGTTGTACTTTGATATATTATGTACAGTATATGATACATATTAGGTGTAAATTGGTATTTTATATACAGTATGTGATACATATTTTGTGTACTTTGATATTCTATGTACATTATATGACACATATTTGGTGTAATTTGACATTTTATGTACAGTATATGACACATGTTTTGTTAGTTTTATATTTTATGTACATTATATGATTCCTTTTTTCTGTACTTTGATATTTTATGTAGAGCATAAAATACATATTTGGTGTACTTTGATACTTTATGTGCACTATACGATATATATTTGTTGTACTTTGTTATTTTATGTGCAGTATACGATACATATTTGGTGTACTTTGATATTTTATGTACAGTATATATCATGTATTTTGTTCAATTTGGCATTTTATGTACATTACATAATCTATATTTGTTGTACTTTGATATTTTATGTACAGTATATAATATATATCTGGGGTACTTTGATATTTTATGTACAGTGTATAATACATATTTGGGATACTTTGATTTATTATGTAGAGTATATAATGCATATTTTGGATACTTCGATATTTTATGTATGTATATAATACATATTTGGTACATTGATATTTATGTAGAGTATATAACACATATTTGGTGTACTTTGATATTTTATGTTCAGGAGATAATATATATTTGGTGAAATTTTATATTTTATTAACAGTATATAACTTGTATTTGGTGTACTTTGATATGTTATGTACAGTATATGATACATATTTGGTATACTTTGATATTCTATGTAGAGTACTTGATACTTATTTGTTGCAGTTTGGTATTTTATGTACAGTACATGATACATATTTGGTGTACTTTGACATTTTATGTACAGTATATGGCACATTTTTGGAGTACTTTGATATTTTATGTACGGTATATAATTCATATTGGTGTACTTTGATATTTTATGTGCAGTATATGCTACATATTTGGTGTACTTTGATATTTTATCTGCAGTATATGACACGTATTTGGTGTAGTTTGATATTTTGTGTACAGTATGTGATAAAGATTTGTTGTACTTTGATACTTTATGTACAATATATAATATATATTTGCTGTACTTTGATATTTTATGTACAGTACATTATATATTTGGTGTAATTTTATATTTTGTGTACAGTATATAAAACATATTTGGTGTACTTTGATATTTTATGTACAGTATATATTATATGTGTGGAGTACTTTGATATTTTATGTACAGTGTAAAATATGTCTTTGGTGTACTTTGATATTTTATGAACAGTATATAATATATATTTCGTGTAATTTTACATTTTATGTACATTATATATGTTTGGAATGCTTTGATATTTTATGTACCTTATATAGTATATAAATGGTGTTCTTTGATATTTTATGTACAGTATAAGATAATTATTTGGTGTACATTGATATTTTATGTACAGCATATGATACATATTTGTTGTACTTTGATATTCTATGTACAGTAGATGATTCTTGTTTGTTGTACCTTGATATATTATGTACAGTATATGATACATATTAGGTGTAAATTGGTATTTTATATACAGTATGTGATACATATTTTGTGTACTTTGATATTTTATGTACATTATATGACACATATTTGGTGTACTTTGACTTTTTATGTACAGTATATGACACATGTTTTGTTAGTTTGATATTTTATGTACATTATATGATTCCTTTTTTCTGTACTTTGATATTTTAAGTAGAGCATAAAATACATATTTGGTGTACTTTGATACTTTATGTGCACTATACGATATATATTTGTTGTACTTTGTTATTTTATGTGCAGTATACGATACATATTTGGTGTACTTTGATATTTTATGTACAGTATATATCATGTATTTTGTTCAATTTGGCATTTTATGTACATTACATAATTTATATTTGTTGTACTTTGATAATTTTTGTACAGTATATAATATGTATTTGGGGTACTTTGATATTTTATGTACAGAGTATATTACATATTTGGGATACTTTGATTTATTATGTAGAGTATATAATGTATATTTTGGATACTTCGATATTTTATGTATGTATATAATACATATTTGTGTACATTGATATTTATGTAGAGTTTATAGCACATATTTGGTGTACTTTGATATTTTGTGTACAGAGTATAATACATATTTTGGGTACTCTTAAATTTTATGTGCAGTATGTAATACTTATTAGGAGTGCCTTGATATTTTATGTACGGTATAAAATATGTATTCTGTGTACTTTGATATTTTATGTACGGTATATAATACGTACTCGGTGTACTTTGACGTTTAATGTATGGTATATAATATGTATTCGGTGTACCTTGGTATTTTACGTACGGTATATAATACGTATTCGGTGCACTTTGATATTTTACGTATGGTATATAATACGTGATCGCAGTAGTTTGATATTTTATGTAAGGTATATAATACGTATTCGGTGTAATTTAATATTTTATGTATGGTATATAATACGCATTTGGTATACTTTCAAACTTTATGTATGGTATATAAAACGTATTCAGCGTACTTTCTTATTTTATGTACAGTATATAATATATGTTCGGTGTACTTTGACAGTTTATGTTCAGTATATTACATATTTGCTGTAATATGATATTATACGTCTGTTTTGTAATACGTATTTGGTGTACTTTGATATTTTATGTGCAGTGTAAAATATATATTTGGTGTACTTAGATATTTTATGTGCAATTTATAAAATATATTTGGTGTACTGTGATATTCTATGTACAGTATATAATATATATTTGGTGTAATTTGATATTTTATGTACAGTATGCAATATATATGGTGAACTTAGATATGTTATATACAGTATATAACATATATTTGCTGTACTTTTATATTTTCTGTACAGTATATAGTGTATATTTTGTGTACTTTGATACGTTATGCACACAATATAATATATATTCGGTGTACTTTGATATTTTATGTACAGTATATAATATAAATTTTGTGTACTTTGATATTTTATGTACACTATAATATATATCTTTGATGTACTTTGATATTTTTTATGCAGTATATAATAGATAATTTTTTAGATTGTTATTTTATGTACTGCACATAATATATATTTGGTGTACTTTGATATTTTATGTACAGTATATATTATATATTTGGTGAAATTTGATATTTTATGTACAGTATATAATACACATTTCTTGTATTTTTATATTTTATGTACAGTATATAATATATATTTTGTGTAATTTCCTAATTTATTTGCACTATATAATATATATTTAGTGTACTTTGATATTTTATTTACAGTATATAATATATAGTTGTTTTCCTTTGATATTTCATATACAGTTTTTAATATATATTTGCTGTACTTTAATATTTCATGTACAGTATATAATATATATTTGCTGTACTTTGATATTTTATGTATAGTATACAATAAAAATTTGGTGTACTTTGAAATATTATGTACAGTATATAATATATTTGGTGTATTTTGATTTTTTATATACGTTATATTTTATATAAAATGTACTTTGGTTTTTTAGTTACGGTATAAAATATACATTTGCTGTACTTTGATATTTTGTGTACAGTATATAATATATATTGGGTGTATATTGATATTTTATGTACATCATATAATATGTGTTTTGTGTCCTTTCATATTTTATATACAGCCTATAATATGTATTAGGTGTACTTTGATATTTTATGTACAGTATATAATACATATTTGGTGTACTTTGATATTATATGTACAGTATACAGTACATATTTGGTTTACTTTGATATTTTATGTACAGTATATAATATATATTTGGTGAAATTTGACATTTTATGTACAGTATATACTATGCATTTGGTGAAATTCGATATTGTATGTACAGTATATAATATATATTTGGTGTACTTTGACATTTTATGTACAGTATATAATATATATTTGGTGCACTTTGGTATTTTAAGTACAGTATATAATATATATTTGGTGCACGTTGATATTTTATGTAGAGTATAAAATATATATTTGGTGTACTTTAAAATTTTATGTAGAGTATATAATATATTAGGTGTATTTTGATATTTTATGTACAGTATATAACATATATGGTATAGTTTGATATTTTATGTACAGCATATAATATATATTGCATGCAATTTAGTATTTTATGTACTGTATTAAATATATTTTTTGTCTACTTTTATATTTTATGTACAGTATATAATATATATTTCTGTACTTTGATATTTTATGTACAGAATATAATATATATTTGGTGTAATGTGATATTTTATGTACAGTATATAATATATGTTTGTTGTACTTTGATATTTTATGTACACTTTATAATATACATTTGCTGTACTTTGACTTTATTGTACAATATATAATGTATATTTTGTGTAATCTGTTACTTTATGTACAGTATGAAATATGTATTTGGTGCAATTTGATATTTAATTTATAGAATATAATAAATATTTGGTGTAATTTGATATTTTATGTCTGGTATATAATACATGTTTGTTTTACTTTGTCAATTTATGTACAGTATATAATATATATTTGCTGTACTTTGATATTTTACACACAGTATATAATATATAATTGGTGTACTTTGAAATATTATGTACATTATATAATATATTTGGTGTATTTTGATATTTTATGTACAGTATGTAATACATATGGTGTACTTTGATATTTTGCATACAGCATATAATATTCATTTGTTGTACTTGTGTATTTTATGTGCAGTATGTAATATATATTTGGTGTACTGTGATATAGTTTGTACACCACATAAAATATATTTGGTGTACTGTGATATTTTATGTACAGTATACACTATTCATTTGGAGTACTTTGATATTCTATGTACAGTATATAATATATATTTGGTGTACTTTGATATTTTATGCACAGTATATAATATAGGTTTGGTGTAATTTGATATGTTATTTACACTGTATAATACAAATTTAGTGTACTTTGATATTTTATGTACAGTATATAATATATATTTGGTGTATAGTCATACTCTTTGTACACTATATAATATATATTTGGTGTACTGTAATATTTTATGTACAGTATAAAATATATATTTGGTGTACTTTAATGTATTATGTACTGAATATAATATATATTTGCTGTACTTTGATATATTTTGTACAGTATGTAATACACATTTGGTGTTTTTTTATATTTTATGTTCAGTATGTAATATATATTTGGTGTACATTGTTACTTTATGTTCAGTATATAATATATATTGGGTGTAGTTTTATACTGTGTGTACGCTATATATGTTAGGTATACTTCGATATTTTATATACAGTATATATTTTTGGTGTACTTTGATATTTTATTTACAGTATATAATAGACATTTGGTGTACTTTGAGATTTTATGTACAATGTATGATATATATTTGGTTATCTTAGAAATTATATATACAGTGTATAATGTATATTTGTGGTAGTTTGATATTTCATATACTCTAAAACATATATTTGGTGTACTTTTATATTTTATGTTCAGTATATAATATACATTTGTGGTACTTTGATATTTTATGTACACTATATAATATATGTGGTGTACATTGATATTTTATGTAGAGTATTTCGTATATATTTGGTGTACTTTGATATTTTATGAACTGTATATAATATATATTTGGTGTAATTTTATATTTTAAGTACATTATATGCTATTCATTTGGAGTACTTTAATATTTCATGTACAGTATATAATATATATTTGGTGTATTTTGATATGTTATGTACAGTATAAAATAAGTATTTGGTGTACTTTGGTATTTTACATACAGTATATAATATATATTTGGTGTACTGTGATATTTATTGTACAGTATATAATATATATTTGGTGTACTGTGATATTTTCCGTGCAGTATATAATATATATTTGCTGTACTTTGATATTTTATCTACAGTGAATAATATACATTTGGTGTACTTTGATATTTTATATACATTATAAAATATATATTTGGTGTACTTTGATATATTATTTACAGTATATAATATATATTTGATGAACTTTTATATTTCATTTGCAGTATATGATATATGTTTGGTGTACTTTTATATATTATCTGTGGTATATAATATATATTTGGTGTACTGTGTTATTTTATATAAACTATATAATATGTATTTGGCGTACCCTAATATTTTATGTACAGAATATAATATATATTTGCTGTACTTTGGTATGTTATGTATAGTATAGAATACACATTTGGTGTATTTTTATATTTTATGTACAGTATATAATATATATTTGGTGTACTTTCATATTTTAGGTATAGTACACAATATATATTTGGTGTAGTTTGATACTGTATGTACACTATATAATATATATAAGGTATACTTTGATATTACATGTACAGTATATATTTTTGTTGTACTTTGATATTTTATGTGCAGTATATAGTATATATCTGGTGTACTTTGATATTTTATGTACAGTGTATGATATATATTTGGTGAAATTTGATTTTTTATATACAGTATATAATATATATTTGTGGTACTTAGATATTTCTTGTAGTATAAAAGATATATTTGGTGCACTTTGTTATTTTATGTTTAGTTAATAATATATATTAGTGGTACTTTGAAATTTTATGTACACTATATAATATATGTGGTGTACGTTAATATATTATGTACAGTATATCATATATATTAGGCGTACTTTGATATTTTCTGTACTGTATATAATAGATATTTGGTGAATTTTTATATTTTATATACAGTACATGCTATTCATTTGGAGTACTTTAATATTTTATGTACAGTATAAAATATATATTTGGTGTACTCTGGTATTTATTGTACAGTATATAATATATATTTAGTGTACTGTGGTATTTTATGTACAGTATTTAATATACATTTGGTGTACTTTGATAATTTATGTACAGCACATAATATATATTATGAATACTTTGAAACTTTATGTACACAATATAATATATAATTGGTGTACTTTGATATTTTATGTATAGTAAATAATATATATTTAGTATACTTCGATATTTTTTGTACAGTATATGACATATATTAGGTGTACTTTGATATTTTAAGTACAGTATATAATACTTATTTTGTGTACTTTGACATTTTATGTACAGTGTATAATATATATTTTGTGTGCTTTGATATTTTATGCACAGTTAATATTACATATTTGGTGTAGATTTATATTTAATGTACAGCACATAATATATTTTTGCTGTACTTTGATATTTTATGTACAGTATATAATGTATATTTGGTGTACTTTGATTATTATATACAGTATATAATATGTATTTTTTGAAATATGATATTTTATGTACAGTATATAATATATATATGGTGTACTTTGATATTTTATGTACTGTATATAATATACATTTGGTGTTCTTTGACATTTTCTTTACAGTATATAATATATATATGCTGTACATTGATATTATATGTACACTATAAAATATATATTTGGTGTAATTTGATATTTTATGTACAGTATATAATATATATTTGGTGTACCTTGATATATTGTGTACAGTATATATTATATGTTTGTTGTGCTTTGATATTTTATCTTCAGTATATATTTTATATTTGGTGTACTTTGTTATTTTATGAACAGTATATAATCAATATTTGGTGTATTTTGATATTTTATATACAATATATAGTACATATTTGGTGTACTTTGATATTTTATGTACAGTATATAATCTATATTTGGTGGACTTTGATATTATATGTATAGTATGTAATATGTATTTGATGCTCTTTGATATTTTATGTATAGTATATAATACTTATTTGTAGTACTTTTACATATCTAGAGTGTATAATAGACATTTGATGTACTCTGATATTTTAAGTACCGTAAATAATATATATTTGGTGTACTTTGACATTTTATGTACAGTATAAAATATGTATTTGGTGTACATTGTTATTTTATGTACAGTATATAATATATAGCTGGTGTATGATATTTTAGGAACCGTGTATAATATACATTTGTTGTACTTTGTTATATTATGTACAGTAAATATATATTTGGTGTACTTGGATATTTTATGTACAGTATATAATATATATGGTGTTCCTTGACATTTTATGTACCGTATATAGTATATATTTGGTGCCGTTTGATATTTTATGTACAGTATATAGTATATACTTGGTGTACTTTGATATTTTATGTACAGTGTATAATATATTTTGTTTAAAGTGATAATTTATCTACAGTATATAATATATATTTGGCATAGTTTGATATTTTTGTATAGTATATAATACATATTTTGGGTGTTTTTTTTTTACGTACAGTATATAATATATATTTTGTGAATTTTTATATTTGAAGTTCAGTATATAATATATCTTTGGTGTAATTTGATATTTTATGTGCAGTATATAATATATGTGGTGTACTTTGATATTTAATATACAGTGTATAATATATATGTGCTGTATTTGATATTTTATGTACAGTATATAATATGTATTTGGTGTACATTGATTATGTACACTATAAAATGCATATTTGGTGTACTTTGATATTTCCTGTGCAGTCTATAATGTATATTAGGTTTACTTTGGTATTTTATGTATAGTATATAATATATATTTGTGTACATTGATATTTTATGTACAGTATATATGTATTTTGTAATCTTTGATATTTTATGTAAAGTATGTAATACATGTTTTTTGTGTTCAGTTTGTTATGAAGAGTATATAATATATATTTGGTCTCCTTTCTTGTTTTATGTACAGGATAAAATATATGTTTTGAGTAGTTTGATAATTCATCTACAGTATATAATGTTTATTTGGTGTGCCTTGATATTTTATGTGCAGTATATATTATATATTTGGTGTACATTGATTTTTTTTGAGAGAACATAATATTTATTTGGTGTAATTTGATATATTCATTACAGTATATAATGTATATTTGGTGTACTTTGATATATTATATGCAGTATATAATATATATTTGTTATACTTTGATATTTTCTTTACTGAATATAATATTTATTTGGTGTAATTTGATGTGTTATATACTGTATATAATATACATTTGTTGTGCTTTGTTATTTTATATACAGTATATAATATATATTTGGTGTACTTTGATATTTTATGTACACTATATATTACATATTTGGTGTACTATATTATTTTATGTACAGTATATAATATACATTTGTTGTAGTTTGAAATTATATGTACAGTATATTATTTATATTTGGTGTACATTGATATTTAATGTACAGTATATAATATATATTTGCTGTAATTTGATATATTATGTACAGAATACAATACACATTTTTTGTACTTTGATATTTTATGTACAGTATATATTATATATTTGGTGTACGTTGATATTTTAAGCACAGTATATAAACTATATTTGGTGTACTTTGATATTTTATATACAGTATATAATTTATATTTTGTGTACTTTGATAATTAATCTACATTATATAATACATATTAGGCGTACTTTGATATTTTATGTTCATTATATAGTATATATTTGGTGCAATTTTATATTTTATGTACAGTATGTAATATACAGGGTGTAATTTGATATTTTACTTACAGTATACACTATGTATTAGCTATAATTTGATATTATATATATAGCATATAATATATAATTCGTGTACTTTAATACTTTATGTACACTATATTATATATTTGGTGTACTTTGATACTTTATGTACCGTATATAATATATATTTGGTGCACATTGATATTTTATGTACAGCATATAATATAAATTTGGTGTACTTTATTTTATGTACAGTACGTAATGTATATTTGGTGTACTTTGATATTTTATGTACAGTATATAATATATGTTCGTTGTAATTTCATATTTTATTTACAATATAAAATATATTTTTGGTGTTGTTTGATATTTTATATACAGTATACAATAGATAGATGGTGTACTTTGATATTTATGTAAAGTATATAGTATATATTTTCTGTACTTTGATATTTTATGTACTGTGTTAAATATATATTTGGTGTACTTTGATATTTTTTGTACAGTATATAATATATATGGTGTACTTTATTATTTTATATACAATATAAAATATATATTTACTGTAATTTTATGTTTTATGTGCAGTATATAATATATAATTGGTGTATTTTGATACCTTATGTACACTATATAATCTATGTTTGGTGTACTTTGATATTTTATGTGCTGCATATAGTATATATTAGGGAAAATTTGATATTTTATGAACAGTAAATATTTTTGGTATACTTGGAAATTTCATGTACAGTATATAATATATATTTAGTGTACTTTGATATTTTATGTACAGTATATAATATATATTTCGTGTACTTTGATATATTATGTACAGTTCATAATATATATTTGGTGTACTTTGATATTTTATGTACAGTATAAAATATGTATATGGTGTAATTTGTTATTTTATGTACAGTATATAATATATAGTTGGCGTACTTTGATATTTTTCTATTGTATATAATACATATTTGGCGTACTTTGATATTTTATGTACAGTATATAATGTATATTTGGTGTACTTTCATATTTTATGTTCAGTATATAATATATATTTGTTGTACTTTTATATTTTATGTACATTATATAATATATCTGATGTACATTGATATTTTATGTACAGTATATAATATGTATTTGGTGTACTTTGATATTTTAAGTAGAGTATGTAATATATATTTTGTGTGCTTTGATATTTTATGTAAAGTATGTAATACATATTTTGTGTCCTCAATTTGTTATGTGGAGTATATAATATATACTTGATTTAGTTTGATATTTAATGTACAGGATAAAATGTATATTTTGTATCGTTTGATAATTCATGTACAATATATAATATATATTTGGTGTACATTGATATTTTTTGTACAGTATATATTATGCATTAGGTGTTCATTGATATTTTTTCTTCAGTACATAATATATATTAAGTGTACTTTGATATTTTATTTACATTATATAATATTCATTTGGTGAACTTTGATATTTTATGTACAGTATAGAATATATATTAGGCATTCATTGATATTTTATGTGCAGTATATAATATATATTTGATTTACTTTCATATTTTATGTGCAGTATGTACTATATATTTGGTGCACTGTGATGTTTTATGTGCAGTGTATCACATATATTTGGTGTACTGTGATATTTTATTAACAGTATATAATATATATTTGCTGCACTTTGATATTTTATGTACAGTATAAAATATATATTTGGTGTAATTTGATATTTTATGTACCGTATATAATATATTTTTGGTGTACTTTGATATTTTATGTACAGTATATTATGTATATTTGGTGTACTTTGATATCTTATGTAAAGAATATAATATATATTTGTTGTACGTTGATATTTTATGTACAGTATATAATATATATTTCGTGTACTTTGATATTTTATGTACAGTATATAGTATATATTTGGAGAGCTTCCACATTTTATGTTCAGAATGTAATATATATTTTGTGTAGTTTGATATTTTATGTACAGTATATAGTACATGTTTGTTTTACTTTGATATTTTATGAACCGTATGTTATATATATTTGCTGTACTTTGATATTTTATATAGAGTATATAATATATATTTGGTGTACTTTGATGTTTTAACTACAGTATATAAGATATTTGCTGTATTTTGATATTTTTTGTACAGTATATAATACATATGGTGTACTTTGGTAGTAATGTACAGTATATAATATATATTTGCTGTACTTTGATATTTTATGTACAGTATATAATATGTATTCGGTGTACTTTGAAACTTTATGTACACTATATAATATATATTTGGCGATCTTTGATATTTTATTTATAGTATGTAATGTTTATTAGTTGTACTTTGATATTTTATGTACAGTATATAACATATATTTTGTGTACCTTGATATTTTGTGTACAGTATATAACATATATGTTGTTTGGTTTGATATTTTATGTAAAGTACATAATAATTATTTTTTGTGCTTAATTATTTATGTACATTATGAAATATATTTTTTGTTTACTTTGATATTTTATGTAGAGTATATAATATTCATTTGGTGTACTTTGATACATTTTTTACGGTATATAATATATATTTGGTGTAATTTGTTATTTCATGTACTGTATGTAATATATATTTGGTGTACTTTGATATTTTATGTACACTATATATTTTATATTTGTTGTACTTTCATATTTTATGTGCAGTACACAATATATATTTGTTTTGCTTTGATATTTTATGTACAGTATATAATTCATATTTGCTGTATTTTGATATTATATGTACAATATAATATATATATTTGTGTACTTTGATATTTTAAGTACTGTTTATAATATATTTGGTGTATTTTGATATTTTAAGTACAGTATATAATATACATTGTGTACTTTGGCATTTTATGTACAGTATGTAATATTTATTTTTTGTATTTTGATATTTTATGTACAGTATATAATATATATTTGTTGTGCTTTTATACTTTATGTACACTATTTAATGTATATTTAGTGTACTTTGATATTTTATGTACTGTATATAATAATTCATCTGCCTAATTGGGCATTGTGACATCATAACTCTGCACGGGTCACCCAGGTGGCCGACCCTTGTCTTTGATCTGCCTAAGGGGGCATTGTGACATCATAATTCTGCACGGGACATCCACGTGACCGACCATTGTCTATGATCTGCCTAAGGGGGCATTGTGACATCATAACTCAGCACGGGTCACCCAGGTGACAGGCCCTTGTCTGTGTTCTGCCTAAGGGCGCATGGTGACATCTTAAATCTGCACGGGTCACCCAGGTAGCAGGCCCCTGTCAGGGATCTGCCTAAGGGGGCATTGTGTCCTCATAACTCTGCACGGTTCACCCAGGTGACACACCCTTGTCTGTGATCTGCCTAAGCGGGCATTGTGACATCATAACTGTGCACTGGTCACCCAGGTGACAGACCCTATTCTGTGATCTACATAACGGGGTATTGTGACATCATAACTCTGCACTGGTCACCCACGTGACAGAATCTTGTCTGTGATCTGCCTAAAGGGGCGTTGTGATATCATAACTAAGCACTGGCCACCCAGGTGACAGACCCTTGTCTGTGATCTCTGTAAGGGAGCATTGTGAAATCATAAATCTGCACTGATAACCCAGGTGACAGACCCTTGTCTTTGATCTGCCTCAGGGGCTTTGTGACATCATAACTCTGCACTGCTCACCCTGGTGACAGACCCTTGTCTGTGATTTGCCTAATGGGACATTGTGACATCATAACTCTCCGCGGGTCACTCAGGGCACAGACACTTGTCTGATATCTGCCTAAGAGGGCATTATGACACCATAACTCCCCACGGGTCACCCAGGGGACATGGCGTTGTCTGTGATCTGCCGAAGGGGGCATTGAGACATCATAACTCTGCACTGGTCACCAAAGTGACAGACCCTTTTCTGTGATCTGCCTAAGGGGGCACTGTGACTTCATAACTCTGCACTGGTCACACAGGTGACAGACCCATGTCTGTCATCTGCCTAAGTGGGAATTGTGACATCATAACTCTGCACTTGTCACCCAGGTGTCATAACCCTGTCTGTGATCTGCCTAAGGGGTCACTGTGACATCATAACCCTGCACTGGTCACTCAGGTGACAGACCCTTGACTGTGATGTGCCTAAGGGGGCATTGTGACTTCATAACTCTGCACTGGTCCCACAGGTGACAGGCTCTTTTCTTTTATATGCCTATGGGTGCATTCTGACATCATAACTCCGCACTGGTCACCCTGGTGACAGGCCCTTGCCTGTGATCTGCTTAAGGGGGCATTGTGACATCGTAACTCTGCACTGGGCACCGAGGTGACAGGCCCTTGTCTGTGATCTGCCTAAGGGGGCATTGTGACATCATAACCCTGCACTGCTCACCCAGGTGACAGGCCCTTGTCTGTGATCTGCCTAAGGGGGCATTCTGACATCATAACTCTGCACGGGTCACCCAGGTGACAGGCCATTGTCTGTGTTATGCCTAAGGGGGCATTGTGTCCTCATAACTCTGCGCGGTTCACACAGGTGACACATCCTTGCCTGTGATCTGCCTAAGCGGGCGTTGTGACATCATAACTGTGCACTGGTCACCCAGGTGAAAGACCCTTTTCTGTGATCTACCTAACGGGATATTGTGACATCATAACTCTGCACTGGTCACCCACGTGACAGACCCTTGTCTGTGATCTCTGTTGGGGAGCACTGTGACATCATATATCTGCACTGATAACCGAGGTGACAGACCCTTGTCTGTGATCTGCCTCAGGGGGCATTGTGACATCATAACTCTGCACTGCTCACCCTGGTGACAGTCCTTTGTCTGTGATCTGCCTAATGGGACATTGTGACATCATAACTCTCCGCGGGTCACGCAGGGGACAGACACTTGTCTGATATCTGCCTAAGGGGGCATTATGACACCATAACTCCCCACGGTTCACCCAGGGGATAGGGCGTTGTGTGTGATGTGCCGAAGGTGGCATTGAGACATCATAACTCTGCACTGGTCACCAAGGTGACAGACACTTTTCTGTGATCTGTCTAAGGGGCAATTGTGACTTCATAACTCTGCACTGGTCACACTGGTGACAGGCCCTTGTCTGTCATCTGCCTAAGTGGGCATCGTGACATCATAACTCTGCACTGGTCACCCAGGTGACAGACCTTTGTCTGTGATCTGCCTAAGGGGGCATTGTGATATCATAACTCTGCCCTGGTCACCCAGGTGACAGGCCCTTGTCTGTGATCTGCTTAAGCGGGCCTTGTGACATCATAAGACTGCACTGGTCTCCCAGGTGGCCGGCCCTTGTCTGTGATCTGCCTAAGGGGAATTGTGACATGATAACTCTGCACCGGTCACCCAGGTAACATTCCCGTGTCTGTGATCTGCCTCAGGGCGCATTGTCACATCTTAACTCTGCAAGGGTCCCCCATGTGGCAGGCCCTTGTCTGTGATCTGCCTAAGGGGGCAATGTGACCTCTAAATTCTGCATGGTTCACCCAGCTGACAGACCCTTGTCTGTGATCTGCCTAAGTGGGCATTGTGACATCATAACTGTGAACTGCTCACCCAGCGGACAGAACCTCGTCAGTGAACTTCCTCAGGGGGCATTTTGACATCATAACTCTGCACTGGTCAGCCAGGTGACAGTCTCTTGTCTGTGATCTGCCTAAGGGGGCATTGTGACATCATAATTCTACACTGCCCACCCAGGTGACAGACCCTTCTCTGTGAACTGCCTAAGGGGGCATTGTGACATCATAACGCTGCACTGGTCACCCAGGTCACAGACCCTTGTCTGTGATCTGCCTAAGGGGGCATTGTGACATCATAACTCTGCACTGGTCACCCAGGAGACAGACCCTTTCCTTTGATCTGCCTAAGGGGGCATTGTGACATCATAATTCTGCACTGGTCACCCAGCTGACAGGCCATTTTCTTTGATCTGCCTAAGGGGTCATTGTGACATCATAACTCTCCGCGGGTCACGCAGGGGACAGACACTTGTCTGATATCTGCCTAAGGGGGCATTATGACACCATAACTCCCCACGGTTCACCCAGGGGATAGGGCGTTGTGTGTGATGTGCCGAAGGTGGCATTGAGACATCATAACTCTGCACTGGTCACCAAGGTGACAGACACTTTTCTGTGATCTGTCTAAGGGGCAATTGTGACTTCATAACTCTGCACTGGTCACACTGGTGACAGGCCCTTGTCTGTCATCTGCCTAAGTGGGCATCGTGACATCATAACTCTGCACTGGTCACCCACGTGACAGAATCTTGTCTGTGATCTGCCTAAAGGGGCGTTGTGATATCATAACTAAGCACTGGCCACCCAGGTGACAGACCCTTGTCTGTGATCTGCCTAAGGGTGCATTGTGACATGATAACTCTGCACTGGTCACCCAGGTGACAGACCCTTGTCTGTGATCTCTGTAAGGGAGCATTGTGAAATCATAAATCTGCACTGATAACCCAGGTGACAGACCCTTGTCTGTGATCTGCCAAACGGGCCATTGTGACATCATAACTCTGCACTGCTCACCCTGGTGACAGACCCTTGTCTGTGATTTGCCTAATGGGACATTGTGACATCATAACTCTCCGCGGGTCACTCAGGGCACAGACACTTGTCTGATATCTGCCTAAGAGGGCATTATGACACCATAACTCCCCACGGGTCACCCAGGGGACATGGCGTTGTCTGTGATCTGCCGAAGGGGGCATTGAGACATCATAACTCTGCACTGGTCACCAAAGTGACAGACCCTTTTCTGTGATCTGCCTAAGGGGGCACTGTGACTTCATAACTCTGCACTGGTCACACAGGTGACAGACCCATGTCTGTCATCTGCCTAAGTGGGAATTGTGACATCATAACTCTGCACTTGTCACCCAGGTGTCATAACCCTGTCTGTGATCTGCCTAAGGGGTCACTGTGACATCATAACCCTGCACTGGTCACTCAGGTGACAGACCCTTGACTGTGATGTGCCTAAGGGGGCATTGTGACTTCATAACTCTGCACTGGTCCCACAGGTGACAGGCTCTTTTCTTTTATATGCCTATGGGTGCATTCTGACATCATAACTCCACACTGGTCACCCTGGTGACAGGCCCTTGCCTGTGATCTGCTTAAGGGGGCATTGTGACATCGTAACTCTGCACTGGGCACCGAGGTGACAGGCCCTTGTCTGTGATCTGCCTAAGGGGGCATTGTGACATCATAACCCTGCACTGCTCACCCAGGTGACAGGCCCTTGTCTGTGATCTGCCTAAGGGGGCATTCTGACATCATAACTCTGCACGGGTCACCCAGGTGACAGGCCATTGTCTGTGTTATGCCTAAGGGGGCATTGTGTCCTCATAACTCTGCGCGGTTCACACAGGTGACACATCCTTGCCTGTGATCTGCCTAAGCGGGCGTTGTGACATCATAACTGTGCACTGGTCGCCCAGGTGAAAGACCCTTTTCTGTGATCTACCTAACGGGATATTGTGACATCATAACTCTGCACTGGTCACCCACGTGACAGACCCTTGTCTGTGATCTCTGTTGGGGAGCACTGTGACATCATATATCTGCACTGATAACCGAGGTGACAGACCCTTGTCTGTGATCTGCCTCAGGGGGCATTGTGACATCATAACTCTGCACTGCTCACCCTGGTGACAGTCCTTTGTCTGTGATCTGCCTAATGGGACATTGTGACATCATAACTCTCCGCGGGTCACGCAGGGGACAGACACTTGTCTGATATCTGCCTAAGGGGGCATTATGACACCATAACTCCCCACGGTTCACCCAGGGGATAGGGCGTTGTGTGTGATGTGCCGAAGGTGGCATTGAGACATCATAACTCTGCACTGGTCACCAAGGTGACAGACACTTTTCTGTGATCTGTCTAAGGGGCAATTGTGACTTCATAACTCTGCACTGGTCACACTGGTGACAGGCCCTTGTCTGTCATCTGCCTAAGTGGGCATCGTGACATCATAACTCTGCACTGGTCACCCAGGTGACAGACCTTTGTCTGTGATCTGCCTAAGGGGGCATTGTGATATCATAACTCTGCCCTGGTCACCCAGGTGACAGGCCCTTGTCTGTGATCTGCTTAAGCGGGCCTTGTGACATCATAAGACTGCACTGGTCTCCCAGGTGGCCGGCCCTTGTCTGTGATCTGCCTAAGGGGAATTGTGACATGATAACTCTGCACCGGTCACCCAGGTAACATTCCCGTGTCTGTGATCTGCCTCAGGGCGCATTGTCACATCTTAACTCTGCAAGGGTCCCCCATGTGGCAGGCCCTTGTCTGTGATCTGCCTAAGGGGGCAATGTGACCTCTAAATTCTGCATGGTTCACCCAGCTGACAGACCCTTGTCTGTGATCTGCCTAAGTGGGCATTGTGACATCATAAATCTGCAATGGACACCCAGATGGCAGACCCTTGTCTGTGATCTCCCTAAGGGGGAATTGTGACAATATAAATCTGCACTGGTCACCCAGGTGACAGTCCCTTGTCTGTGATCTGCCTAAGGGGGCATTGTGAGATCATAAGTCTGCACTGGTCACCCTGGTGACAGACCTTTTTCTGTGATCTGCCTAAGGGGACATTGTGACATCGTAACTCTGCACTGGTCAGCCAGTTGAAAGACCCTAGACTGTGATCTGCCTATGGGGGCACTGTGACATCTTACCTCTGCACTGGTCACCCAGCTGACAGGGCCTTGTCTGTGATCTGCCTAAGGGGGCATTGTGACATCATAACACTGCACTGGTCACCCAGGTGGCAGGCGCTTGTCTGTGATCTGCCAAACGGGCCATTGTGACATCATAACTCTGCACTGCTCACCCTGGTGACAGACCCTTGTCTGTGATTTGCCTAATGGGACATTGTGACATCATAACTCTCCGCGGGTCACTCAGGGCACAGACACTTGTCTGATATCTGCCTAAGAGGGCATTATGACACCATAACTCCCCACGGGTCACCCAGGGGACATGGCGTTGTCTGTGATCTGCCGAAGGGGGCATTGAGACATCATAACTCTGCACTGGTCACCAAAGTGACAGACCCTTTTCTGTGATCTGCCTAAGGGGGCACTGTGACTTCATAACTCTGCACTGGTCACACAGGTGACAGACCCATGTCTGTCATCTGCCTAAGTGGGAATTGTGACATCATAACTCTGCACTTGTCACCCAGGTGTCATAACCCTGTCTGTGATCTGCCTAAGGGGTCACTGTGACATCATAACCCTGCACTGGTCACTCAGGTGACAGACCCTTGACTGTGATGTGCCTAAGGGGGCATTGTGACTTCATAACTCTGCACTGGTCCCACAGGTGACAGGCTCTTTTCTTTTATATGCCTATGGGTGCATTCTGACATCATAACTCCACACTGGTCACCCTGGTGACAGGCCCTTGCCTGTGATCTGCTTAAGGGGGCATTGTGACATCGTAACTCTGCACTGGGCACCGAGGTGACAGGCCCTTGTCTGTGATCTGCCTAAGGGGGCATTGTGACATCATAACCCTGCACTGCTCACCCAGGTGACAGGCCCTTGTCTGTGATCTGCCTAAGGGGGCATTCTGACATCATAACTCTGCACGGGTCACCCAGGTGACAGGCCATTGTCTGTGTTATGCCTAAGGGGGCATTGTGTCCTCATAACTCTGCGCGGTTCACACAGGTGACACATCCTTGCCTGTGATCTGCCTAAGCGGGCGTTGTGACATCATAACTGTGCACTGGTCGCCCAGGTGAAAGACCCTTTTCTGTGATCTACCTAACGGGATATTGTGACATCATAACTCTGCACTGGTCACCCACGTGACAGACCCTTGTCTGTGATCTCTGTTGGGGAGCACTGTGACATCATATATCTGCACTGATAACCGAGGTGACAGACCCTTGTCTGTGATCTGCCTCAGGGGGCATTGTGACATCATAACTCTGCACTGCTCACCCTGGTGACAGTCCTTTGTCTGTGATCTGCCTAATGGGACATTGTGACATCATAACTCTCCGCGGGTCACGCAGGGGACAGACACTTGTCTGATATCTGCCTAAGGGGGCATTATGACACCATAACTCCCCACGGTTCACCCAGGGGATAGGGCGTTGTGTGTGATGTGCCGAAGGTGGCATTGAGACATCATAACTCTGCACTGGTCACCAAGGTGACAGACACTTTTCTGTGATCTGTCTAAGGGGCAATTGTGACTTCATAACTCTGCACTGGTCACACTGGTGACAGGCCCTTGTCTGTCATCTGCCTAAGTGGGCATCGTGACATCATAACTCTGCACTGGTCACCCAGGTGACAGACCTTTGTCTGTGATCTGCCTAAGGGGGCATTGTGATATCATAACTCTGCCCTGGTCACCCAGGTGACAGGCCCTTGTCTGTGATCTGCTTAAGCGGGCCTTGTGACATCATAAGACTGCACTGGTCTCCCAGGTGGCCGGCCCTTGTCTGTGATCTGCCTAAGGGGAATTGTGACATGATAACTCTGCACCGGTCACCCAGGTAACATTCCCGTGTCTGTGATCTGCCTCAGGGCGCATTGTCACATCTTAACTCTGCAAGGGTCCCCCATGTGGCAGGCCCTTGTCTGTGATCTGCCTAAGGGGGCAATGTGACCTCTAAATTCTGCATGGTTCACCCAGCTGACAGACCCTTGTCTGTGATCTGCCTAAGTGGGCATTGTGACATCATAACTGTGAACTGCTCACCCAGCGGACAGAACCTCGTCAGTGAACTTCCTCAGGGGGCATTTTGACATCATAACTCTGCACTGGTCAGCCAGGTGACAGTCTCTTGTCTGTGATCTGCCTAAGGGGGCATTGTGACATCATAATTCTACACTGCCCACCCAGGTGACAGACCCTTCTCTGTGAACTGCCTAAGGGGGCATTGTGACATCATAACGCTGCACTGGTCACCCAGGTCACAGACCCTTGTCTGTGATCTGCCTAAGGGGGCATTGTGACATCATAACTCTGCACTGGTCACCCAGGAGACAGACCCTTTCCTTTGATCTGCCTAAGGGGGCATTGTGACATCATAATTCTGCACTGGTCACCCAGCTGACAGGCCATTTTCTTTGATCTGCCTAAGGGGTCATTGTGACATCATAACTCTCCACTCGTCACCTAGGTGATAGGCCCTAGTCTGTGATCTGCCTAAGGGCTCATTGTGACATCATACCTCTGCACTTGTCACCCAGGTGGCAGGCTTTTGCCTTTGAACTGCCTAAGGGGGCTTTGTGACATCATATCTCTGCACTGGGCACCCAGGTGACAGGCCGTTGTCTGTGGTCTGCCTAAGGGGGCATTGTGACATCATAACTCTGCACTGGTAACCCAGGTGACAGACCCTTGTCTCTGATCTGCCTAAGGGGGCATTGTGACGTCATAACGCTGCACTGGTCACCCTGGTGACAGACTCTTGTCTGTGATATGCCTAAGGGGACATTGTGACATCATAACTCTGCACTGGTCACCCAGGTGAAAGACCCTTGTCCGTGATCTGCCTAAGGGTGCTTTGTGACATCATAACTCTCCACTGGTGACCCTGGTGACAGGTGCTTGTCTGTGATCTAAGGGGGCATTGTGACATCATAACTATGAACTGGTCACCCATGTGACAATCTCTTGTCTGTGATCTGCCTAAGGAGGCATTGTGACATCATAACTCTGCACTGGTCTCCCAGGTGACAGGCTCTTGTCTGTGATCTGCCTAAGAGGGCATTGTGACATAATAACACTGCACTGGTCACCCAGGTGACAGACCCTTGTCTGTGATCTGCCTAAGGGATCATTGTGACATCATAACTCTGCACTGGTCACCAAGGTGAGAGAACCTTGCCTGTGATCTGCCTAAGGGGGCATTGTGACATCATAACTCTGCACTGGTCTCCAAGGTGAAAGACCGTTAATTTTGATCTTCTTAATGGGGCATTGTGACATCATAACTGTGCACTGGGCACCAAGGTGAGAGGCTCTTGTCTGTGGTCTGCCTAAGGGGGCATTGTGAAATAATAACCCTGCACTGGGCACCCAGGTGACAGGCCTTTGTCTTTGATCCGCCAAAGGGGCACTGTGACATCACATCTCTACACCGGGCACCCAGGTGAGAGGCCCTTGTTTTGATCTGCCTAAGGGGGCATTGTGACATCATAACTCTGCACTGGTCACCCAGGTGACAGGACCTTGTCTGTGATCTCCCTAAGGGAGCATTGTGACATCATAAATCTTCACTGGTAACCCAGGTGACAGAACCTTGTCTGTGATCTTCCTAATTGGGCTTTGTGACATCATAACTCTGCACTGGTCACCTATGTGACAGTCTCTTGTCTGTGATTGGCCTAAGGGGGCATTTTGACGTCATAACTCTGCCCTGGTCACCCAGGTGACAGGCCCTTGTCTGTGATCTGCCTAAGGGGGCATTGTGACATCATAACACTGCACTGCTCACCCAGGTGACAGGCCCTTGTCTGTGATCTGCTAACGGGGCATTGTGACATCATAACCCTGCACTGCTCACCCAGGTGACAGGCCCTTGTCTGTGATCTGCCTAAGGGGGCATTGTGACATCATAACTCTGCACGGGTCACCCAGGTGACAGGCCCTTGTCTGTGTTCTGCCTAAGGGCGCTTTGTGACATCTTAAATCTGCACGGGTCACCCAGGTGGCAGGCCTTTGTCTTTGATCCGCCAAAGGGGCATTGTGACATCACATCACTACACCGGGCACCCAGGTGAGAGGCCCTTGTTTTGATCTGCCTAAGGGGGCATTGTGACATCATAACTCTGCACTGGTCACCCAGGTGACATGACCTTGTCTGTGATCTCCCTAAGGGAGCATTGTGACATCATAAATCTTCACTGGTAACCCAGGTGACAGACCCTTGACAGTGATCTGCCTAATGGGGCATTGTCGCATCATAACCCTACACTGGTCACCCATGTGACAGGCCCTTGTCTGTGATCTGCCTAAGGGGGTATTGTGACATCACAACACTGTACTGGTCACCCAGGTGACAGACCCTTGCCTGTGAACTGCCTAAGGGGGCATTGTGACATCATAAATCTGCACTTGTCACCAAGTTGACAGACCCTTTTCTTTCATCTGCCTAAGGTTGTATTGTGACATCATAACTCTGCACTTGTCACCCAGGTGACAGACCCTTATCTGTGATCTGCCTAAGGGTCATTGTGACATCATAACTCTGCATTGTTCACCCAGGTGACAGACCCTTGTCTGTGACATGACTAAGGTGGCATTTTGATATCATAACCCTGCACTGGTCATCCAGGTGACAGGCCCTTGTCTTGATCTGCCTAAGGGGGCATTGTGACATCATAAATCTGCAATGGACACCCAGATGGCAGACCCTTGTCTGTGATCTCCCTAAGGGGGAATTGTGACAATATAAATCTGCACTGGTCACCCAGGTGACAGTCCCTTGTCTGTGATCTGCCTAAGGGGGCATTGTGAGATCATAAGTCTGCACTGGTCACCCTGGTGACAGACCTTTTTCTGTGATCTGCCTAAGGGGACATTGTGACATCGTAACTCTGCACTGGTCAGCCAGTTGAAAGACCCTAGACTGTGATCTGCCTATGGGGGCACTGTGACATCTTACCTCTGCACTGGTCACCCAGCTGACAGGGCCTTGTCTGTGATCTGCCTAAGGGGGCATTGTGACATCATAACACTGCACTGGTCACCCAGGTGGCAGGCGCTTGTCTGTGATCTGCCAAACGGGCCATTGTGACATCATAACTCTGCACTGCTCACCCTGGTGACAGACCCTTGTCTGTGATTTGCCTAATGGGACATTGTGACATCATAACTCTCCGCGGGTCACTCAGGGCACAGACACTTGTCTGATATCTGCCTAAGAGGGCATTATGACACCATAACTCCCCACGGGTCACCCAGGGGACATGGCGTTGTCTGTGATCTGCCGAAGGGGGCATTGAGACATCATAACTCTGCACTGGTCACCAAAGTGACAGACCCTTTTCTGTGATCTGCCTAATGGGGCACTGTGACTTCATAACTCTGCACTGGTCACACAGGTGACAGACCCATGTCTGTCATCTGCCTAAGTGGGAATTGTGACATCATAACTCTGCACTTGTCACCCAGGTGTCATAACCCTGTCTGTGATCTGCCTAAGGGGTCACTGTGACATCATAACCCTGCACTGGTCACTCAGGTGACAGACCCTTGACTGTGATGTGCCTAAGGGGGCATTGTGACTTCATAACTCTGCACTGGTCCCACAGGTGACAGGCTCTTTTCTTTTATATGCCTATGGGTGCATTCTGACATCATAACTCCACACTGGTCACCCTGGTGACAGGCCCTTGCCTGTGATCTGCTTAAGGGGGCATTGTGACATCGTAACTCTGCACTGGGCACCGAGGTGACAGGCCCTTGTCTGTGATCTGCCTAAGGGGGCATTGTGACATCATAACCCTGCACTGCTCACCCAGGTGACAGGCCCTTGTCTGTGATCTGCCTAAGGGGGCATTCTGACATCATAACTCTGCACGGGTCACCCAGGTGACAGGCCATTGTGTGTGTTATGCCTAAGGGGGCATTGTGTCCTCATAACTCTGCGCGGTTCACACAGGTGACACATCCTTGCCTGTGATCTGCCTAAGCGGGCGTTGTGACATCATAACTGTGCACTGGTCACCCAGGTGAAAGACCCTTTTCTGTGATCTACCTAACGGGATATTGTGACATCATAACTCTGCACTGGTCACCCACGTGACAGACCCTTGTCTGTGATCTCTGTTGGGGAGCACTGTGACATCATATATCTGCACTGATAACCGAGGTGACAGACCCTTGTCTGTGATCTGCCTCAGGGGGCATTGTGACATCATAACTCTGCACTGCTCACCCTGGTGACAGTCCTTTGTCTGTGATCTGCCTAATGGGACATTGTGACATCATAACTCTCCGCGGGTCACGCAGGGGACAGACACTTGTCTGATATCTGCCTAAGGGGGCATTATGACACCATAACTCCCCACGGTTCACCCAGGGGATAGGGCGTTGTGTGTGATGTGCCGAAGGTGGCATTGAGACATCATAACTCTGCACTGGTCACCAAGGTGACAGACACTTTTCTGTGATCTGTCTAAGGGGCAATTGTGACTTCATAACTCTGCACTGGTCACACTGGTGACAGGCCCTTGTCTGTCATCTGCCTAAGTGGGCATCGTGACATCATAACTCTGCACTGGTCACCCAGGTGACAGACCTTTGTCTGTGATCTGCCTAAGGGGGCATTGTGATATCATAACTCTGCCCTGGTCACCCAGGTGACAGGCCCTTGTCTGTGATCTGCTTAAGCGGGCCTTGTGACATCATAAGACTGCACTGGTCTCCCAGGTGGCCGGCCCTTGTCTGTGATCTGCCTAAGGGGAATTGTGACATGATAACTCTGCACCGGTCACCCAGGTAACATTCCCGTGTCTGTGATCTGCCTCAGGGCGCATTGTCACATCTTAACTCTGCAAGGGTCCCCCATGTGGCAGGCCCTTGTCTGTGATCTGCCTAAGGGGGCAATGTGACCTCTAAATTCTGCATGGTTCACCCAGCTGACAGACCCTTGTCTGTGATCTGCCTAAGTGGGCATTGTGACATCATAACTGTGAACTGCTCACCCAGCGGACAGAACCTCGTCAGTGAACTTCCTCAGGGGGCATTTTGACATCATAACTCTGCACTGGTCAGCCAGGTGACAGTCTCTTGTCTGTGATCTGCCTAAGGGGGCATTGTGACATCATAATTCTACACTGCCCACCCAGGTGACAGACCCTTCTCTGTGAACTGCCTAAGGGGGCATTGTGACATCATAACGCTGCACTGGTCACCCAGGTCACAGACCCTTGTCTGTGATCTGCCTAAGGGGGCATTGTGACATCATAACTCTGCACTGGTCACCCAGGAGACAGACCCTTTCCTTTGATCTGCCTAAGGGGTCATTGTGACATCATAACTCTCCACTCGTCACCTAGGTGATAGGCCCTAGTCTGTGATCTGCCTAAGGGCTCATTGTGACATCATACCTCTGCACTTGTCACCCAGGTGGCAGGCTTTTGCCTTTGAACTGCCTAAGGGGGCTTTGTGACATCATATCTCTGCACTGGGCACCCAGGTGACAGGCCGTTGTCTGTGGTCTGCCTAAGGGGGCATTGTGACATCATAACTCTGCACTGGTAACCCAGGTGACAGACCCTTGTCTCTGATCTGCCTAAGGGGGCATTGTGACGTCATAACGCTGCACTGGTCACCCTGGTGACAGACTCTTGTCTGTGATATGCCTAAGGGGACATTGTGACATCATAACTCTGCACTGGTCACCCAGGTGAAAGACCCTTGTCCGTGATCTGCCTAAGGGTGCTTTGTGACATCATAACTCTCCACTGGTGACCCTGGTGACAGGTGCTTGTCTGTGATCTAAGGGGGCATTGTGACATCATAACTATGAACTGGTCACCCATGTGACAATCTCTTGTCTGTGATCTGCCTAAGGAGGCATTGTGACATCATAACTCTGCACTGGTCTCCCAGGTGACAGGCTCTTGTCTGTGATCTGCCTAAGAGGGCATTGTGACATAATAACACTGCACTGGTCACCCAGGTGACAGACCCTTGTCTGTGATCTGCCTAAGGGATCATTGTGACATCATAACTCTGCACTGGTCACCAAGGTGAGAGAACCTTGCCTGTGATCTGCCTAAGGGGGCATTGTGACATCATAACTCTGCACTGGTCTCCAAGGTGAAAGACCGTTAATTTTGATCTTCTTAATGGGGCATTGTGACATCATAACTGTGCACTGGGCACCAAGGTGAGAGGCTCTTGTCTGTGGTCTGCCTAAGGGGGCATTGTGAA